>NW_027590246.1:376039-578539 GCF_964213995.1 Mustelus asterias
ACCCGACACTCCCCCCACGAACCCGACACTCCCCCCCGAACCCAACACTCCCCCCCGAACCCGACACTCCCCCCCGAACCCGACACTCCCCCCCCGAAACCGACACTCCCCCCCGAACCCGACACTCCCCCCCCGAACCCGACACTCCCCCCCCGAACCCGACACTCCCCCCCCGAACCCGACACTCCCCCCCCGAACCCGACACTCCCCCCCCCAACCTGACACTCCCCCCCCGAACCCGACACTCCCCCCCGAACCCGACACTCCCCCCCCGAACCCGACACTCCCCCCCCCCAACCCTGACACTCCCCCCCCGAACCCGACACTCCCCCCCCTCCGAACCCGACACTCCCCCCCACGAACCCGACACTCCCCCCCACGAACCCGACACTCCCCCCTGAACCCGACACCCCCCCCCCGAACCCGACACTCCCCCCCCCCTCCGAACCCGACACTCCCCCCCTGAACCCGACACTCCCCCCCACGAACCCGACACTCCCCCCTGAACCCGACACCCCCCCCCCCGAACCCGACACTCCCCCCCCCCGAACCCGACACTCCCCCCCACGAACCCGACACTCCCCCCTGAACCCGACACCCCCCCCCCCCCCCGAACCCGACACTCCCCCCCCCCACGAACCCGACACTCCCCCTCCGAACCCGACACTCACCCCCCGAACCCGACACTCCCCCCCCGAACCCGACACTCCCCCCACGAACCCGACACTCCCCCCCCCGAACCCGACACTCCCCCCTCCGAACCCGACCACTCCCCCCCCGAAACCGACAGTCCCCCCCCCGAACCCGACGCTCCCCCCGAACCCGACACTCCCCCCCCCGAACCCGACACTCCCCCCCTCCGAACCCGACACTCCCCCCCTCCGAACCCGACACTCCCCCTCCGAACCCGACACTCCCCCCCCGAACCCGACACTCCCCCCCCGAACCCGACACTCCCCCCCCGAAACCGACAGTCCCCCCCCCGAACCCGACGCTCCCCCCCCGAACCCGACACTCCCCCCCCGAACCCGACACTCCCCCCCGAACCCGACACTCCCCCCGAACACGACACTCCCCCCCTGAACCCGACACTCCCCCCCCTGAACCCGACACTCCCCCCGAACCCAACACTCCCCCCCCGAACCCGACACTCCCCCCTGAACCCGACACTCCCCCCCGAACCCAACACTCCCCCCCTGAACCCGACACTCCCCCCGAACCCGACACTCCCCCCCGAACCCGACACTCCCCCCGAACCCAACACTCCCCCCCTGAACCCGACACTCCCCCCGAACCCAACACTCCCCCCCTGAACCCGACACTCCCCCTGAACCCGACACTCCCCCCGAACCCGACACTCCCCCGAACCCGACACTCCCCCCGAACCCGACACTCCCCCCCTGAACCTGACACTCCCCCCGAACCCGACACTCCCCCCCTGAACCCGACACTCCCCCCCGAACCCGACACTCCCCCCGAACCCAACACTCCCCCCCCCCGAACCCGACACTCCCCCCCGAACCCGACACTACCCCCCTGAACCCGACACTCCCCCCGAACCCAACACTCCCCCCCCGAACCCGACACTCCCCCCCGAACCCGACACTCCCCCCCCGAACCCGACACTCCCCCCCCCACGAACCCGACACTCCCCCCCCGAACCTGACACTCCCCCCACCCCGAACCCGACACTCCCCCCCGAACCCGACACTCCCCCCACCCCGAACCCGACACTCCCCCCCCGAACCCGACACTCCCCCTCGAACCCGACACTCCCCCCCCGAACCCGACACTCCCCCCCCCCGAACCCGACACTCCCCCCCCCGAACCCGACACTCCCCCCCCCCGAACCCGACACTCCCCCCACCCCGAACCCGACACTCCCACCCCGAACCCGACACTCCCCCCCCGAACCCGACACTCCCCCTCGAACCCGACACTCCCCCCCCCCCGAACCCGACACTCCCCCCCCCCCGAACCCGACACTCCCCCCCCCGAACCCGACACTCCCCCCCCCGAACCCGACACTCCCCCCGAACCCGACACTCCCCCCCCGAACCCGACACTCCCCCCACCCCGAACCCGATACTCCCCCCCCGAAACCGACACTCCCCCCCGAACCCGACACTCCCCCCCGAACCCGACACTCCCCCCACCGAACCCGACACTCCCCCCCCCGAACCCGACACTCCCCCCTCCAAACCCGACACTCCCCCCCCCCGAAACCGACACTCCCCCCTCCGAACCCGACACTCCCCCCCCCTCCGAACCCGACACTCCCCCCCCGAACCCGACACTCCCCCCCCGAACCCGACACTCCCCCCCCGAACCCGACACTCCCCCCGAACCCGACACTCCCCCCTCCGAACCCGACACTCCCCCCCACGAACCCGACACTCCCCCCACGAACCCGACACTCCCCCCCGAACCCAACACTCCCCCCGAACCCGACACTCCCCCCCCGAACCCGACACTCCCCCCCCGAAACCGACACTCCCTCCCCCGAACCCGACACTCCCCCCCCGAACCCGACACTCCCCCCCCGAACCCGACACTCCCCCCCCGAACCTGACACTCCCCCCCCGAACCCGACACTCCCCCCCCCAACCTGACACTCCCCCCCCGAACCCGACACTCCCCCCCCGAACCCGACACTCCCCCCCCGAACCCGACACTCCCCCCCCCAACCTGACACTCCCCCCCCGAACCCGACACTCCCCCCCTCCGAACCCGACACTCCCCCCCCCCGAACCCGACACTCCCCCCCACGAACCCGACACTCCCCCCTGAACCCGACACCCCCCCCCCCCGAACCCGACACTCCCCCCCCCTCCGAACCCGACACTCCCCCCCTGAACCCGACACTCCCCCCCACGAACCCGACACTCCCCCCTGAACCCGACACCCCCCCCCCCCGAACCCGACACTCCCCCCCCCCGAACCCGACACTCCCCCCCACGAACCCGACACTCCCCCCTGAACCCGACACCCCCCCCCCCGAACCCGACACTCCCCCCCCCCACGAACCCGACACTCCCCCTCCGAACCCGACACTCACCCCCCGAACCCGACACTCCCCCCCCGAACCCGACACTCCCCCCACGAACCCGACACTCCCCCCCCCGAACCCGACACTCCCCCCCTCCGAACCCGACACTCCCCCCCCGAAACCGACAGTCCCCCCCCCGAACCCGACGCTCCCCCCGAACCCGACACTCCCCCCCACGAACCCGACACTCCCCCCTGAACCCGACACCCCCCCCCCGAACCCGACACTCCCCCCCCCCGAACCCGACACTCCCCCCCACGAACCCGACACTCCCCCCCCCCGAACCCGACACTCCCCCTCCGAACCCGACACTCACCCCCCGAAACCGACACTCCCCCCCTGAACCCGACACTCCTCCCCGAACCCGACACTCCCCCCCGAACCCGACACTCCCCCCCTGAACCCGACACTCCTCCCCGAACCCGACACTCCCCCCCCACGAACCCGACACTCCCCCCACCCCGAACCCGACACTCCCCCCCAAAACCGACACTCCCCGCCGAACCCGACACTCCCCCCCGAACCCGACACTCCCCCCACCGAACCCGACACTCCCCCCCGAACCCGACACTCCCCCCTCCAAACCCGACACTCCCCCCCCGAAACCGACACTCCCCCCTCCGAACCCGACACTCCCCCCCCTCCGAACCCGACACTCCCCCCCCCGAACCCGACACTCCCCCCCCGAACCCGACACTCCCCCCCCCGAACCCGACACTCCCCCCGAACCCGACACTCCCCCTCCGAACCCGCACTCCCCCCCCCGAACCCGACACTCCCCCCCTCCGAACCCAACACTCCCCCCCCGAACCCGACACTCCCCCCCACGAACCCAACACTCCCCCCCCGAACCCGACACTCCCCCCCTCCGAACCCGACACTCCCCCCACCGAACCCGACACTCCCCCCGAACCCGACACTCCCCCCCTCCGAACCCGACACTCCCCCCCCGAACCCGACACTCCCCCCTCCGAACCCGACACTCCCCCCTCCGAACCCGACACTCCCCCCTCCGAACCCGACACTCCCCCCCCCCGAACCCGACACTCCCCCCTCCGAACGCGACACTCCCCCCCCCGAACCCGACACTCCCCCCACCGAACCCGACACTCCCCCCTCCCCCGAACCCGACACTCCCCCCTCCGAAACCCGACACTCCCCTCCCGAAACCGACACTCCCCCCCCGAACCCGACACTCCCCCCCGAACCCGACACTCCCCCCCCGAACCCGACACTCCCCCCCCCGAACCCGACACTCCCCCCCCTCCCGAACCCGACACTCCCCCCCCCGAAACCGACACTCCCCCCCCGAACCCGACACGCCCCCCCGAACCCGACACTCCCCCCCTCCGAACCCGACACTCCCCCCCGAACCCGACACTCCCCCTCCGAACCCGACACTCCCCCCCCCCGAACCCGACACTCCCCCTCCCCCGCCGAACCCGACACTCCCCCCCGAACCCGACACTCCCCCCACCCCCCCGAACCCGACACTCCCCCCCCGAACCCGACACTCCCCCCGAACCCGACACTCCCCCCCCGAACCCGACACTCCCCCCGAACCCGACACTCCCCCCTCCGAACCCGACACTCCCCCCCACGAACCCGACACTCCCCCCACGAACCCGACACTCCCCCCCGAACCCAACACTCCCCCCCCGAACCCGACACTCCCCCCCCGAACCCGACACTCCCCCCCCCGAAACCGACACTCCCCCCCGAACCCGACACTCCCCCCCCGAACCCGACACTCCCCCCCCGAACCCGACACTCCCCCCCCCGAACCCGACACTCCCCCCCCGAACCCGACACTCCCCCCCCCCAACCTGACACTCCCCCCCGAACCCGACACTCCCCCCCCGAACCCGACACTCCCCCCCCCGAACCCGACACTCCCCCCCCCAACCTGACACTCCCCCCCCGAACCCGACACTCCCCCCCCCTCCCGAACCCGACACTCCCCCCCCCCGAACCCGACACTCCCCCCCACGAACCCGACACTCCCCCCTGAACCCGACACCCCCCCCCCCGAACCCGACACTCCCCCCCCCTCCGAACCCGACACTCCCCCCCTGAACCCGACACTCCCCCCACGAACCCGACACTCCCCCCTGAACCCGACACCCCCCCCCCCGAACCCGACACTCCCCCCCCCCGAACCCGACACTCCCCCCACGAACCCGACACTCCCCCCTGAACCCGACACCCCCCCCCCCCGAACCCGACACTCCCCCCCCCCACGAACCCGACACTCCCCCTCCGAACCCGACACTCACCCCCCAAACCCGACACTCCCCCCCCGAACCCGACACTCCCCCCCACGAACCCGACACTCCCCCCCCCGAACCCGACACTCCCCCCCTCCGAACCCGACACTCCCCCCCGAAACCGACAGTCCCCCCCCCCGAACCCGACGCTCCCCCCCGAACCCGACACTCCCCCCCCCCGAACCCGACACTCCCCCCCTCCGAACCCGACACTCCCCCCCTCCGAACCCGACACTCCCCCTCCGAACCCGACACTCCCCCCCCGAACCCGACACTCCCCCCCCGAACCCGACACTCCCCCCCCCGAACCCGACACTCCCCCCCCGAAACCGACAGTCCCCCCCCCGAACCCGACGCTCCCCCCCCGAACCCGACACTCCCCCCCGAACCCGACACTCCCCCCCGAACCCGACACTCCCCCCGAACACGACACTCCCCCCCTGAACCCGACACTCCCCCCCTGAACCCGACACTCCCCCCGAACCCAACACTCCCCCCCCGAACCCGACACTCCCCCCCTGAACCCGACACTCCCCCCCGAACCCAACACTCCCCCCCGAACCCGACACTCCCCCCGAACCCGACACTCCCCCCGAACCCGACACTCCCCCCGAACCCAACACTCCCCCCCTGAAACCCGACACTCCCCCGAACCCAACACTCCCCCCTGAACCCGACACTCCCCCCGAACCCGACACTCCCCCCCGAACCCGACACTCCCCCCGAACCCGACACTCCCCCCGAACCCGACACTCCCCCCTGAACCCGACACTCCCCCCGAACCCGACACTCCCCCCCTGAACCCGACACTCCCCCCCGAACCCGACACTCCCCCCGAACCCAACACTCCCCCCCCGAACCCGACACTCCCCCCCGAACCCGACACTACCCCCCTGAACCCGACACTCCCCCAGAACCCAAACACTCCCCCCCCGAACCCGACACTCCCCCCCGAACCCGACACTCCCCCCCGAACCCGACACTCCCCCCCCACGAACCCGACACTCCCCCCCGAACCTGACACTCCCCCCACCCCGAACCCGACACTCCCCCCCGAACCCGACACTCCCCCCACCCCGAACCCGACACTCCCCCCCCCGAACCCGACACTCCCCCTCGAACCCGACACTCCCCCCCCCCGAACCCGACACTCCCCCCCCCCGAACCCGACACTCCCCCCCCCCGAACCCGACACTCCCCCCCCCCCCCGAACCCGACACTCCCCCCACCCCGAACCCGACACTCCCACCCCGAACCCGACACTCCCCCCCCGAACCCGACACTCCCCCTCGAACCCGACACTCCCCCCCCCCCGAACCCGACACTCCCCCCCCCGAACCCGACACTCCCCCCCCCCGAACCCGACACTCCCCCCCCCGAACCCGACACTCCCCCCGAACCCGACACTCCCCCCCGAACCCGACACTCCCCCCACCCCGAACCCGATACTCCCCCCCCGAAACCGACACTCCCCCCGAACCCGACACTCCCCCCGAACGCGACACTCCCCCACCGAACCCGACACTCCCCCCCCCCGAACCCGACACTCCCCCCTCCAAACCCGACACTCCCCCCCCCCCGAAACCGACACTCCCCCCTCCGAACCCGACACTCCCCCCCCCCTCCGAACCCGACTCTCCCCCCCCCGAACCCGACACTCCCCCCCGAACCCGACACTCCCCCCCCGAACCCGACACTCCCCCCCGAACCCGACACTCCCCCTCCGAACCCGACACTCCCCCCCCTCCGAACCCGACACTCCCCCCTCCGAACCCGACACTCCCCCCTCCGAACCCGACACTCCCCCCCTCCGAACCCGACACTCCCCCCACCGAAACCGACACTCCCCCCCCCCCCGAACCGACACTCCCCCCCCGAACCCGACACTCCCCCCCCCGAACCCGACACTCCCCCCCTCCCGAACCCGACACTCCCCCCCACCCCGAAACCGACACTCCCCCCCGAACCCGACACCCCCCGAACCCGACACTCCCCCCTCCGAACCCGGCACTCCCCCCCCGAACCCGACACTCCCCCCTCCGAACCCGACACTCCCCCTCCGAACCCGACACTCCCCCCCTCCGAACCCGAAACTCCCCCCCCCCGAAACCGACACTCCCCCCGAACCCGACACTCCCCCCCCGAACCCGACACTCCCCCCCCGAACCCGACACTCCCCCCCTCCGAACCCGACACTCCCCCCTCCGAACCCGACACTCCCCCCTCCGAACCCGACACTCCCCGCCCTCCGAACCCGACACTCCCCCCACCGAAACCGACACTCCCCCCTCCCCCGAACCCGACACTCCCCCCTCCGAACGCGACACTCCCCCCCCCGAACCCGACACTCCCCCCACCGAACCCGACACTCCCCCCTCCCCCGAACCCGACACTCCCCCCTCCGAACCCGACACTCCCCCCCTCCGAACCCGACACTCCCCCCCGAACCCGACACTCCCCCCTCCGAACCCGACACTCCCCTCCGTACCCGACACTCCCCCCTCCGAACCCGACACTCCCCCCCCCCCCGAAACCGACACTCCCCCCCGAACCCGACACTCCCCCCCCGAACCCGACACTCCCCCCCTCCCGAACCCGACAGTCCCCCCCCCTCCGAACCCGACACTCCTCCCCGAAACCGACACTCCCCCCCGAACCCGACACTCCCCCCCGAACCCGACACTCCCCCCCTCCCGAACCCGACACTCCCCCCCCATTGAAACCGACACTCCCCCCTGAACGCGACACTCCCCCCCGAACCCGACATTCCCCCCCCTCCCGAACCCGACAGTCCCCCCCCTCCGAACCCGACACTCCTCCCCGAAACCGACACTCCCCCCTCCAAACCCGACACTCCCCCCCCCCTCCGAACCCGACACTCCAACCCCGAACCTGACACTCCCCCCCTCCGAACCCGACACTCCCCCCGAACCCGACAGTCCCCCCCGAACCCGACACTCCCCCTCCCTCCGGACCCGACACTCCCCCCTCCGAACCCGACACTCCCCCCCCCTCCGAACCCGACACTCCCCCACACGAACCCGACACACCCCCCCCCAACCTGACACTCCCCCCCCGAACCCGACACTCCCCCCCCTCCGAACCCGACACTCCCCCCCGAACCCGACACTCCCCCCCTCCGAACCCGACACTCCCCCCCCCGAACCCGACACTCCCCCCCCCGAACCCGACAGTCCCCCCCCGAACCCGACACTCCACCCCCTCCGAACGCGACACTCCCCCCCCCCCGAACCCGACACTCCCCCCCACGAACCCGACACACCCCCCCCAACCTGACACTCCCCCCCCGAACCCGACACTCCCCCCCCTCCGAACCCGACACTCCCTCCCCCGAACCCGACACTCCCCCCCACGAACCCGACACTCCCCCCTGAACCCGACACTCCCCCCCCGAACCCGACACTCCCCCCCTCCGAACCCGACACTCCCCCCCCGAACCCGACACTCCCCCTCCGAACCCGACACTCCCCCTCCGAACCCGACACTCACCCCCCGAAACCGACACTCCCCCCCCCGAACCCGACACTCCCCCCCTGAACCCGACACTCCCCCCCCCGAACCCGACACTCCCCCCCGAACCCGACACTCCCCCCCCGAACCCAACACTCCCCCCCCGAACCCGACACTCCCCCCCGAACCCAACACTCCCCCCCCGAACCCGACACTCCCCCCCCGAACACAACACTCCCCCCCGAACCCGACACTCCCGCCCGAACCCGACACTCCCCCCCGAACCCGACACTCCCCCCCCGAACCCAACTCTCCTCCCCGAACCCGACACTCCCCCCCGAACCCGACACTCCCCCCCGAACCCGACACTCCTCCCCGAACCCGACACTCCCCCCCCGAACCCGACACTCCCCCCCCCGAACCCGACACTCCCCCCCGAACCTGACACTCCCCCCCCCCCCGAACCCGACACTCCCCCCCCGAAACCGACACTCCCCCCCCCCCGAACCCGACACTCCCCCCGAACCCGACACTCCCCCCCGAAACCGACACTCCCTCCGAACCCGACACTCCCCCCCGAACCCGACACTCCCCCCGAACCCGACACTCCCCCCCCCCCCGAACCCGACACTCCCCCGAACCCGACACTCCCCCCGAACCCGACACTCCATCCCCCGAACCCGACACTCCCCCGAACCCGACACTCCCCCCCGAACCCGACACTCCCCCCCCGAAACCCGACACTCCCCCCCGAACCCGACACTCCCCCCGAACCCGACACTCCCCCCCCGAACCAGACACTCCCGCCCGAACCCGACACTCCCCCCCGAACCCGACACTCCCCCCCCGAACCCGACACTCCCCCCCCGAACCCGACACTCCCCCCCCGAACCCGACACTCCCCCCCGAACCCGACACTCCCCCCCCGAACCCGACACTCCCCCCCCCTCCGAACCCGACACTCCCCCCTCCGAACCCGACACTCCCCCCTCCGAACCCGACACTCCCCCCTCCGAACCCGACACTCCCCCCACCGAACCGACACTCCCCCCCCCCGAACCCGACACTTCCGCCCCGAACCCGACACTCCCCCCCTCCGAACCCGACACTCCCCCCCGAACCCGACACTCCCCTCCCGAAACCGACACTCCCCCCCGAACCCGACACTCCCCCCCCCGAACCCGACACTCCCCCCCCCTCCCGAACCCGACACTCCCCCCCCCCGAAACCGACACTACCCCCCGAACCCGACACTCCCCCCGAACCCGACACTCCCCCTCCGAACCCGACACTCCCCCCCCGAACCCGACACTCCCCTCCGAACCCGACACTCCCCCCCCGAACCCGACACTCCCCCCTCCGAACCCGACACTCCCCCTCCGAACCCGACACTCCCCCCCTCCGAACCTGACACTCCCCCCCCCCCCCGAAACCGACACTCCCCCCGAACCCCGACACTCCCCCCCCCCCGAACCCGACACTCCTCCCCCTCCGAACCCGACACTCCTCCCCGAAACCGACACTCCCCCCCCGGCACCCCGAACCCGACACTCACCGCCCGAACCCGACACTCCCCCCCTCCCGAACCCGACACTCCCCCCCCCATCGAAACCGACACTCCCCCCTGAACCCGACACTGCCCCCCCCGAACCCGACACTCCCCCCCCGAACCCGACAGTCCCCCCCCGAACCCCGACACTCCCCCCCTCCGGACCCGACACTCCCCCCCTCCGAACCCGACACTCCCCCCCCCTCCGAAACCGACACTCCCCCCACGAACCCGACACTCCCCCCCCCGAACCTGACACTCCCCCCCCCGAACCCGACACTCCCCCCCCTCCCGAACCCGACACTCCCCCCCCCCCCGAAAACCGACACTACCCCCCGAACCCGACACTCCCCCCCGAACCCGACACTCCCCCTCCGAACCCGACACTCCCCCCCCCGAACCCGACACTCCCCCTCCGAACCCGACACTCCCCCCCGAACCCGACACTCCCCCTCCGAACCCGACACTCCCCTCCGAACCCGACACTCCCCCCTCCGAACCTGACACTCCCCCCCCCCCCCCCGAAACGACACTCCCCCCCGAACCCGACACTCCCCCCCCCGAACCCGACACTCCTCCCCCTCCGAACCCGACACTCCTCCCCCGAAACCGACACTCCCCCCCCCGAACCCGACACTCACCGCCCGAACCCGACACTCCCCCCCCTCCCGAACCCGACACTCCCCCCCCATCGAAACCGACACTCCCCCTGAACCCGACACTGCCCCCCCGAACCCGACACTCCCCCCCCGAACCCGACAGTCCCCCCCGAACCCGACACTCCCCCCCCTCCGGACCCGACACTCCCCCCCTCCGAACCCGACACTCCCCCCCTCCCGGAAACCGACACTCCCCCCCACGAACCCGACACTCCCCCCCCCCGAACCTGACACTCCCCCCCCGAACCCGACACTCCCCCCGAACCCGACACTCCCCCCCCCGAACCCGACACTCCCCCCCCGAACCCGACACTCCCCCCCCGAACCCGACACTCCCCCCGAACCCGACACTCCCCCTCCAAACCCGACACTCCCCCCCGAACCCGACACTCCCCCTCCGAACCCGACACTCCCCCCCCGAACCCGACACTCCCCCCCCGAACCCGACACGCCCCCCCCGAACCCGACACTCCCCCCCCCCCCCGAACCCGACACTCCCCCCCCCGAACCCGAAACTGCCCCCCCCCGCGAACCCGGCACCCCCCCGAACCCAGCACTCCCCCCAACCCCCCGAGCCCGACACTCCCCCCCGAACCCGACACTCCCCCTACCCCCCGAACCCGACACTCCCCCCCGAACCCGACACTCCCCCTACCCCCGCGAACCCGACACTCCCCCCACCCCCCGAACCCGACACTCCCCCCACCCCCCCGAACCCGACACTCCCCCCTCCCCGAACCCGACACTCCCCCCACACCCCCCGAACCCGACACTCCCCCCGAACCCGACACTCCCCCCCGAACCCCGACACTCCCCCTACCCCCGAACCCGACACTCCCCCCCCCGAACCCGACACTCCCCCTACCCCCCCGAACCCGACACTCCCCCCACCCCCCCCGAACCCAACACTCCCCCCACCCCCCCGAACCCGACACTCCCTCCCCCCGAACCCGACACTCCCCCCTCCCGAACCCGACACTCCCCCCACACCCCCCGAACCCGACACTCCCCCCACCCCCCGAACCCGACACTCCCCCTCCCAAACCCGACACTCCCCCCACCCCCCCGAACCCAACACTCCCCCCTCCCGAACCCGACACTCCTCCCACCCCCCCCGAACCCAACACTCCCCCCACCCCCCCGAACCCGACACTCCGTCCCCCGAACCCGACACTCCCCCCTCCCGAACCCGACACTCCCCCCACCCCCCGAACCCAACACTCCCCCCCCGAACCCGACACTCCCCCCCCGAACCCGACACTCCCCCCTCCCCCCCCCGAACCCGACACTCCCCCACCCCCCCGAACCCGACACTCCCCCCCCGAAACCCGTCACTCCCCCCTCCCGAACCCGTCACTCCCCCACCCCCCTCCCCAAACCCAACACTCCCCCCCCGAACCCAACACTCCCCCCGACCCGACACTCCCCCCCCTCCCCCCGAACCCGACACTCCCCCCTCCCGAACCCGACACTCCCCCCACCCCCCCGAACCCGACACTCCCCCCCGAACCCGACACTCCCCCCACCCCCCAGGACCTGACACTCCCCCTCGAACCCGACACTCCCCCCCGAACCCGACACTCCCCCCACGAACCCGACACTCCCCCCCCTCCCCCCGAACCCGACACTCCCCCCCGAACCCGACACTCCCCCTACCCCCGCGAACCCGACACTCCCCCCACCCCCCCGAACCCGACACTCCCCCCACCCCCCCGAACCCGACACTCCCCCCTCCGAAACCCGACACTCCCCCCACACCCCCCGACCCGACACTCCCCCCGAACCCGACACTCCCCCCCGAACCCGACACTCCCCCTACCCCCCGAACCCGACACTCCCCCCCCGACCCGACACTCCCCCTACCCCCCCGAACCCGACACTCCCCCCACCCCCCCCCGAACCCCAACACTCCCCCCACCCCCCCGAACCCGACACTCCCTCCCCCGAACCCGACACTCCCCCCTCCCGAACCCGACACTCCCCCCACACCCCCCGAACCCGACACTCCCCCCACCCCCGAACCCGACACTCCCCCCTCCCAAACCCGACACTCCCCCCACCCCCCCGAACCCAACACTCCCCCCTCCCGAACCCGACACTCCCCCCACCCCCCCGAACCCAACACTCCCCCCACCCCCCCGAACCCGACACTCCGTCCCCCGAACCCGACACTCCCCCCTCCCGAACCCGACACTCCCCCCACCCCCCCGAACCCAACACTCCCCCCCCGAACCCGACACTCCCCCCCCGAACCCGACACTCCCCCCTCCCCCCCCGAACCCGACACTCCCCCCCACCCCCCCCGAACCCGACACTCCCCCCCCGAACCCGTCACTCCCCCCTCCCGAACCCGTCACTCCCCCCACCCCCCTCCCAAACCCAACACCTCCCCCCCCGAACCCAACACTCCCCCCCGAACCCGACCTCCCCCCCTCCCCCCGAACCCGACACTCCCCCCTCCCGAACCCGACACTCCCCCCACCCCCCCGAACCCGACACTCCCCCCCGAACCCGACACTCCCCCCACCCCCCAGGACCTGACACTCCCCCTCGAACCCGACACTCCCCCCCCCGAACCCGACACTCCCCCCACGAACCCGACACTCCCCCCCTCCCCCGAACCCGACACTCCCCCCTCCCGAACCGACACTCCCCCCACCCCCCGAACCCGACACTCCCCCCCCCGAACCCGACACTCCCCCCGAACCCGACACTCCCCCCACCCCCCCGAACCCGACACTCCCCCCCGAACCCGACACTCCCCCCACCCCCCGGAACCCGACACTCCCCCCACCCCCCAAACTCGACACTCCCCCCACCCCCCGAACCCGACACTCCCCCTACCCCCCCGAACCCGACACTCCCCCCACCCCGCCAACCGACACTCCTCCCACCCCCCCGAACCTGGCACTCCCCCCACCCCCCCGAACCCGACACTCCCCCCCCGAACCCGACACTCCCCCCACCCCCCCGAACCCGACACTCCCCCCCGAACCCGACACTCCCCCCCCGAACCCGACACTCCCCCCCTCCCCCAAACCCGACACTCCCCCCGAACCCGACACTCCCCCCCGAACCCGACACTCCCCCCCCTGAACTCGACATTCCCCCCCCCCCCCGAACTCGACACTCCCCCCACCCCGAATTCGACACTCCCCCCCCCGAACCCTACACTCCCACCCTTACCAGACACTCCCCCGCCCCCCGCCCCCCGAACCCGACACTCCTCCCCCCCCCCCGCCAAAGCCGACGCTTCCACCCCCACCCCGCCAAAGCCGACGCTCCACCCCCGAACCCAACACTCCCACCCGGACTCGACACTCCCTACCCCCGATCCCCGTCCTCCCCCCGACCACCCCCCCGACTCCCGACCTCCCCCTGACCTCCGCCCGACCCCCTCCCCCCGCCCTGCCCCCGATCCCCGCCCTCCCCCACTCCCTCCATCCTCCCCCCCGCCCTCCCCCCGAAACCCACCCTCCCCCTCCCCACGCCCACCCCGCCCTCCCCCAAACCCCTGCCTTCCTCCCCACCCCTCTCCCCCCACCCTTCCCCCCCGAAACCCGCCCTTCCCCACGTCCACCGCCCTCCCACCCCGACCCCCGCCCTCCCACCCCGACCCCCACCCTCCCACCCAGACCCCCGCCCTCCCCACCGGCCCCCGCCCTCCCCCCCGATCCCCGCCCTCCCCCCGACCCCTGCCCTACCCCCCCTGACCCCACCCTCCCCCCCTACCCCGCCCTCACCCCCTCCCCCCGCCCTCTCCCACCATGAACCTTATAATTATGCCCCCCTGTAACAGCTACATCCACCCGAGGAAATAGCCTTTGAACGTCCACTCTATCTATCCCCCTTATCATCTTATAAACCTCGATTAAGTCGCCTCTCATCCTCCTTCGCTCTGAAGAGAACAGCCCTAGCTCCCTCAACTTTTCCTCATAAGACCTACCCTCCAAACCAGGCAGCATCCTGGTAAATCTCCTCTGCACTCTTTCCAGCGCTTCCACATCCTTCTTATAGTGAGGTGACCAGAACTGCACACAATATTCCAAATGCGGTCTCACCAAGGTCCTGTACAGTTGCAGCATAACCCCACAGCTCTTAAAACTCAAACCCCATGTGAATAAAAGCTAACACACTATAGGCCTCCACGGCTCTATCCACTTGAGTGGCAACCTTCAGAGATCTGTGGATATGAACCCCAAGATCTCTTTGTTCCTCCACATTCCTCAGGACACTGCCGTTGACCCTGTAATCCGCATTCAAATTTGTCCTACCAAAATGGATCACCTTGCACTTATCAGGGTTAAACTCCATCTGCCATTTTTCAGCCCAGCTCTGCATCCTATCAATGTCTCTTTGCAGCCTACAACAGCCCTCCACCTCATCCACTAATCCACCAATCTTGGTGTCATCAGCAAATTTACTGACTCACCCTTCAGCCCCCCTCCTCTAAGTCATTAATAAAAATCACAAAGAGCAGAGGACCCAACACTGATCCTTGTGGTACACCGCTGGTAACTGGTCTCCAGTCTGAAAATTTTCCATCCACCACCACCCTCTGTCTTCTATGAGATATGATGTGGAGATGCCGACGTTGGACTGGGGTAAATACAGTAAGAGTTTTAACAACACTAGGTTAAAGTCCAACAGGTTTATTTGGCAGCAAATGCCATTCGCTTTCGGAGCGCTGCTCCTTCGTCAGATGGAGTGGATATCTGCTCTCAAACAGGGCACAGAGACACAAAATGAAGTTACAGAATACTGGTTAGAATGCGAATCTCTACAACCAACCAGGTCTTAAAGATACAGACAATGTGAGTGGAGGGAGCATTAAGCACAGGTTAAAGAGATGTGTATTGTCTCCAGACAGGACAGTCAATGAGATTCTGCAAGTTGTGGGGGTTACTGATAGTGTGACATAAACCTTAGATTCCGGTTTAGGCCGTCCTCATGTGTGCGGAACTTGGCTATCAGTTTCTGCTCAGCGACTCTGCGCTGTCGTGTGTCGTGAAGGCCGCCTTGGAGAACGCTTACCTGAAGATCCAAGGCTGAATGCCCGTGACCGCTGAAGTGCTCCCCCACAGGAAGATTGTCGAGCGGTGTTCATTCATCCGTTGTCGTAGCATCTGCATAGTCTCCCCAATGTGCCATGCCTCGGGACATCCTTTCCTGCAGCGTATCAGGTAGACAACGTTGGCCGAGTTGCAAGAGTAGGTACCGTGCACCTGGTAGATGGTGTTCTCACGTGAGATGATGGCATCCGTGTCGATGATCCGGCACGTCTTTCAAAGGTTGCTGTGGCAGAGTTGTGTGGTGTCATAGTCACTGTTCTCCTGAAGGCTGGGTAGTTTGTTGCGGACAATGGTCTGTTTGAGGTTGTGCAGTTGTTTGAGAGCAGATATCCACTCCATCTGACAAAGGAGCAGCGCTCCGAAAGCTAATGGCATTTGCTACCAAATAAACCTGTTGGACTTTAACCTGATGTTGTTAAAACTCTTACTGTGTTCTATGAGATAGCCAGTTCCTTATCCAATCGGCTAAATTTCCCTCTCTCCCACACCGCCTTACTTTCTTCATGAGCCGACCATGGGGAACCTTATCAAATGCCTTACTAAAATCCATGTATACGACATCAACTGCTCTACCTTCATCTACACATTTAGTTATCTCCTCAAAGAATTCAATCAAATTTGTTAGGCAAGACTTACCCTTCATGAATCCGTGTTGACTATCCCGGATTAAGCAGCATCTTTCCAAATGGTCATAAATCCTATCCCTCAGGACCTTTTCCATTAACTTACCGACCACCGAAGTAAGACTAACCGGCCTATAAGTACCAGGGTCATTCCTATTTCCTTTCTTGAACAGAGGAACAACATTCGCCACTCTCCAGTCCTCTGGCACTACCTCCGTGGACAGTGAGGACCCAAAGGTCAAAGCCAAACGCTCTGCAATCACATCCCTTGCCTCCCAAAGAATCCTAGGATATTTCCCATCTGGCCTAGGGGACTTATCGACCCTCAGGTTTTTCAAAATTGCTAATACATCTTCCCTCAGAACATCCACCTCCTCCGGTAAATAATACCCGGTTAATAATTAACCTGGTAAATAATACCCGGAAAATAATACCTGGTTAATAATTAACCTGGTGAATAATACCCGGTTAATAATTAACCTGGTAAATAATACCGGTTAATAATTAACCTGGTGAATAATAGCCAGTAAATAATACCCGGAAAATAATACCCAGCTAATAATTAACCTGGTGAATAATATCCGGTAAATGATACCCGGTTAATAATTAACCTGGTGAATAATACCCAGTAAATAATATCCGGTTAATAATTAACCTGGTAAATAATACCCGGTAAGTAATACCTGGTTAATAATTAACCTGGTGAATAATATCCGGTAAATAATACCCGGTTAATAATTAACCTGGTGAATAATACATGGTAAATAATTGCCGGACACAGTAAGTAGTCTCACAACGCCAGGTTAAATTCATAGAACATAGAACATAGAACATTACAGCGCAGTACAGGCCCTTCGGCCCCCGATGTTGCACCGACCAGTGGAACCAATCTAAAGCCCCTCTAATCTACACTATTCCAATATCATCCATATGTTTATCCAATAACCATTTAAATGCCCTTAATGTTGGCGAGTCCACTACTGCTGCAGGCAGGGCATTCCACGCCCTTACTACTCTCTGAGTAAAGAACCTACCTCTGACATCTGTCCTATATCTCTCACCCCTCAATTTAAAGCTATGTCCCCTCGTGCTAGCCATCACCATCCAAGGAAAAAGGCTCTCACTATCCACCCTATCTAATCCTCTGATCATCTTGTATGCCTCTATTAAGTCACCTCTTAACCTTCTTCTCTCTAACAAAAACAACCTCAAGTCCCTCAGCCTTTCCTCATAAGACCTTCCCACCATACCAGGCAACATCCTGGTAAATCTCCTCTGCACCCTTTCCAATGCTTCCACATCCTTCCTATAATGCGGCGACCAGAACTGTACGCAATACTCCAAATGCGGCCGCACCAGAGTTTTGTCCAGCTGCAACATGACCTCCTGGCTCCGAAACTCAATCCCTCTACCAATAAAAGCTAACACACCGTACGCCTTCTTAACAACCCTATCAACCTGGGTGCCAACTTTCAGGGATCTATGCACATGGACACCGAGATCTCTCTGTTCATCCACACTACCAAGTATCTTACCATTAGCCCAGTACTCTGTAATCCTGTTACTCCTTCCAAAGTGAATCACCTCACACTTTTCCGCATTGAACTCCATTTGCCACCTCTCAGCCCAGCTCTGCAGCTTATCTATGTCCCTCTGTAACCTGCAACAACCTTCCACACTGTCCACAACTCCACCGACTTTAGTGTAATCCGCAAATTTACTAACCCATCCTTCTACGCCCTCATCCACGTCATTTATAAAAATGACAAACAGCAGTGGCCCCAAAACAGATCCTTGCGGTACACCACTAGTAACTGAACTCCAGGATGAACATTTCCCATCAACCACCACCCTCTGTCTTCTTACAACTAGCCAATTCCTGATCCAAACCGCGAAATCACCCTCAATCCCATGCCTCCGTATCTTCTGCAATAGCTTATCAAACGCTTTACTGAAATCCATATACACCACATCAACTGCTTTACCCTCATCCACCTCTTTGGTCTCCTTCTCAATGAACTCAATAAGGTTTGTGAGGCACGACCTACCCTTCATAAAACGGTGCTGACTATCCCTAATCAAATTATTCTTTTCTAGATGATTATAAATCCTATCTCTTATAATCCTTTCCAAAACTTTGCCCACAACAGAAGTAAGGCTCACCGGTCTATAATTACCAGGGTTGTCTCTAATCCCCTTCTTGAACAAGGGGACAACATTTGCTATCCTCCAGTCTTCTGGCACTATTCCTGTAGACAATGACGACATAAAGATCAAAGCCAAAGGCTCTGCAATCTCCTCCCTAGCCTCCCAGATAATCCTAGGATAAATCTCATCCGGCCCAAGGGACTTATCTATTTTCACACTTTCCAGAATGGCTAACACCTCCTCCTTATGAACCTCAATCCCGTCTAGTCCAATAGCCTGCATCTCAGTACTCCCCTCAACAACATTGTCTTTTTCCTGCGTGAATACTGACAGAAAATATTAATTTAGCGCCTCTCCTATCTGTTCAGGCTCCACGCACAACTTCCCACTCCTGTCCTTGACTGGCCCTAATCTTACCCTAGTCATTCTTTTATTCCTGACATACCTATAGAAAGCTTTAGGGTTTTCCTTGATCCTACCTGCCAAAGACTTCTCATGTCCCCTCCTGGCTCTTCTTAACTCTCTCTTTAGGTCCTTTCTGGCTAACTTGTAACTCTCAAGCACCCTAACTGAGCCTTCACATCTTATCTTTACACAAGTCTCCTTCTTCCTCTTCACAAGAGATTCAACGTCTTTTGTAAACCACGGTTCCCTCGCTTGACCACTTCCTCCCTGCCTGACAGGTACATACTTATCAAGGACACGCAGTAGCTGTTCCTTGAACAACCTCCACATTTCAATTGTGCCCATCCCCTGCAGTTTCCTTCCCAAACCTATGCATCCTAAATCTCGCCTAATCGCATCATAATTTCCTTTCCCCCAGCTATAACTCTTGCCCTTCGGTATATACCTATCCCTTTCCATTGCTAAAGTAAATGTAACTGAATTGTGGTCATCCGGTGAGTCATGATGAAGGAGCAGCGCTCCGAAAGCTCGTGCTACCAAATAAACCTGTTGGACTTCAACCTGGTTTGTGAGACTTCTTACTGGTAAATAATTGACCTGGTTAATAATTGACCTGGTAAATAATACCTGATTAATAATTGACCTGGTTAATACCTGGTAAATAACCCCCGGAGTTCTCCCACCTCGCGCACCCTGGAATTGGTGTGGACAAGGGTCCGACAATGGAAATCTGCGTTGACCTCGGGCGGGAATGTCCGTCTCCCCCGAGCGAGGCTCCAAAACCGTATTAGATTCGCCACAATGCAGAGCTAAATCATTTGTGAATTGAAAGAAAGTTCTCCTTAACTGCAAATCCTTTTTCCTGCGCTCTCTGCCGCAGGAATTTGATAGAGAATGGCAAAAGAACAAAGACAGAAGGAGAGAGATGAGCGGAGATAGGTTTTACCTCAGCCTCTGTCTGACAGCATCACTGAGGGCAGTAATTACTCTGTGTATAAGGAAGAGAGGAACTGTTTTCAGAATTACAGGCTGATCGATTGATATCTTTACATTCACAGCAAAAAGGCAAAGGGCAAATCATTTCCAATTGAAATCAGTGAAAAGGAAAAAAGAGAGCAAGCTAGAACTGGATAACAAGTGAAATCGAAGAATATAAACTCACTGGGTAAAGTAATTAAACACCAGAATATACTGTTACAGGGTAAAGTACCAGTGTGTTATATTACACACCAGAATATACTGTTACATGGTTAAGTACCAGAGTGTAATATTACACACCAGAATGTACTGTTACAGGATAAAGTACCAGAGTGTAATATTAGACACCAGAATATACTGTTACAGGATAAAGTAGAACATAGAACATAGAACAGTACAGCACAGAACAGGCCCTTTGGCCCACGATATTGTGCCGAGCTTTATCTGAAACCAAGATCAAGCTATCCCACTCCCTATCATCCTGGTGTGCTCCATGTGCCTATCCAATAACCGCTTAAATGTTCCGAAAGTGTCTGACTCCACTATCACTGCAGGCAGTCCATTCCACACCCCAACCACTCTCTGCGTAAAGAACCTACCTCTGATATCCTTCCTGTATCTCCCACCACGAACCCTATAGTTATGCCCCCTTGTAATAGCTCCATCCACCCGAGGAAATAGTCTTTCAACGTTCACTCTATCTATCCCCTTCATCATTTTATAAACCTCTATTAAGTCTCCCCTCAGCCTCCTCCACTCCAGAGAGAACAGCCCTAGCTCCCTCAACATAGACATACATAGAACAGTACAGCACAGAACAGGCCCTTCGGCCCACGATGTTGTGCCGACCTTCATCTGAAACCAAGATCAAGCTATCCCACTCCCTACCATCCTGGTGTGCTCCATGTGCCTATCCAATAACCTTTCCTCATAAGACCTACCCTCCAAACCAGGCAGCATCCTGGTAAATCTCCTCTGCACTTTTTCCAGCGCTTCCACATCCTTCTTATAGTGAGGTGACCAGAACTGCACACAATATTCCAAATGTGGTCTCACCAAGGTCCTGTACAGTTGCAGCATAACCCCACGGCTCTTAAACTCCAACTCCCTGTTAATAAAAGCTAACACACTATATGCCTTCTTCACAGCTCTATCCACTTGAGTGGCAACCTTTAGAGATCTGTGGATATGGACCCCAAGATCTCTCTGTTCCTCCACAGTCTTCAGAACCCTACCTTTGACCCTGTAATCCACATTTAAATTAGTCCTACCAAAATGAATCACCTCACATTTATAGAGGTGGTAAAGTACCAGTGTGTAATGTTACACACCAGAATATACTGTTATAGGGTAAAGTAACAGTGTGTAATATTACACACCAGACTATACTGTTACATAGTAAAGTACCAGTGTGTAATATTACACACCAGATTATACTGTTACATAGTAAAGTACCAGTGTGTAATATTACACACCAGAATATACTGTTACATAGTAAAGTACTATTACATGGTAAAGTACTATTACATGGTAAAGTACCATTGTGTAATATTACACACCAGAATGTACTATGACATGGCAAAGTACCAGAGTGTAATATTACACACTATAATATACTATACAGGATAAAGTACCAGAATGTGCTATTAGACACCAGAATATACTGTTACATGGTAAAGTATTAGTGTGTAATATTACACACCAGAATATACTGTTACATGGTAAAGTATTAGTGTGTAATATTACACACCAGAATATACTGTTACATGGTAAAGTACCACAGTGTAATATTACACACTATAATATACTATACAGGGTAAAGTACCAGTGTGTAATATTACACGCCAGAATATACTGTTACATGGTAAAGTACCAGTGTGTTATATTACACGCCAGAATATACTGTTACAGGGTAAAGTACCAGTGTGTTATATTACACGCCAGAATATACTGTTACAGGGTAAAGTACCAGTGTGTTATATTACACGCCAGAATATACTGTTACATGGTAAAGTACCAGTGTGTTATATTACACGCCAGAATATACTGTTACAGGGTAAAGTACCAGTGTGTTATATTACACGCCAGAATATACTGTTACATGGTAAAGTACCAGAATGTAATATTACACACCAGAATATACTGTTACAGGGTAAAGTACCAGTGTGTTATATTACACGCCAGAATATACTGTTACATGGTAAAGTACCAGAATGTAATATTACACACCAGAATATACTGTTACAGGATAAAGTAGCAGAATGTACTATTAGACACCAGAATATACTGTTACATGGTAAAGTACCAGTGTGTAATATTACACACCAGAATATACTGTTACATGGTAAAGTACCAGTGTGTTATATTAGACACCAGAATATACTGTTACATGGTAAAGTACCAGTGTGTAATATTACACACCAGAATATACTGTTATAGAGTAAAGTACCAGTGTGTAATATTACACACCAGATTATACTGTTATAGAGTAAAGTAACAATGTGTAATATTACACACCAGATTATACTGTTACATAGTAAAGTACCAGTGTGTAATATTACACACCAGAATATACTGTTACATAGTAAAGTACCAGTGTGTAATATTACACACCAGAATATACTGTTATAGAGTAAAGTAACAATGTGTAATATTACACACCAGATTATACTGTTACATAGTAAAGTACCAGTGTGTAATATTACACACCAGAATATACAGTTACATAGTAAAGTACCAGTGTGTAATATTACACACCAGAATATACTGTTATAGAGTAAAGTAACAATGTGTAATATTACACACCAGAATATACTGTTATAGAGTAAAGTAACAGTGTGTAATATTACACACCAGAATATACTGTTATAGAGTAAAGTAACAATGTGTAATATTACACACCAGATTATACTGTTACATAGTAAAGTACCAGTGTGTAATATTACACACCAGAATATACTGTTATAGAGTAAAGTAACAATGTGTAATATTACACACCAGAATATACTGTAATTATAGACCGGTTAGTCTGACTTCGGTGGTTGGTAAATTGATGGAAAAGGTCCTTAGGGATGGGATTTACGACCATTTAGAAAGATGCGGATTAATCCGGGATAGTCAGCACGGATTTGTGAAGGGCAAATCGTGCCTCACAAATTTGATAGAATTTTTTGAGGAGGTAACTAGGTGTGTTGATGAAGGTAGGGCGGTTGATGTCATATACATGGATTTTAGTAAGGCGTTTGATAAGGTCCCCCATGGTCGGCTTATGATGAAAGTAAGGAGGTGTGGGATAGAGGGAAAGTTGGCCGATTGGATAGGTAACTGGCTATCTGATCGAAGACAGAGGGTGGTGGTGGATGGAAAATTTTCGGACTGGAGGCAGGTTGCTAGCGGAGTGCCGCAGGGATCGGTGCTTGGTCCTCTGCTCTTTGTGATTTTTATTAATGACTTAGAGGAGGGGGCTGAAGGGTGGATCAGTAAATTTGCTGATGACACCAAGATTGGTGGAGTAGTGGATGAGGTGGAGGGCTGTTGTAGGCTGCAAAGAGACAAAGATAGGATGCAAAGCTGGGCTGAAAAATGGCAAATGGAGTTTAACCCTGATAAATGTGAGGTGATTCATTTTGGTAGGACTAATTTAAATGTGGATTACAGGGTCAAAGGTAGGGTTCTGAAGACTGTGGAGGAACAGAGAGATCTTGGGGTCCATATCCACAGATCTCTAAAGGTTGCCACTCAAGTGGATAGAGCTGTGAAGAAGGCATATAGTGTGTTAGCTTTTATTAACAGGGGGTTGGAGTTTAAGAGCCGTGGGGTTATGCTACAACTGTACAGGACCTTGGTGAGACCGCATTTGGCATATTGCGTGCAGTTCTGGTCACCTCACTATAAGAAGGATGTGGAAGCGCTGGAAAGAGTGCAGAGGAGATTTACCAGGATGCTGCCTGGTTTGGAGTGTCAGTCTTATGAGGAAAGGTTGAGGGAGCTGGGGCTGTTCTCTCTGGAGCGGAGGAGATTGAGGGGAGACTTAATAGAGGTTTATAAAATGATGAAGGGGATAGATCGAGTGAACGTTCAAAGACTATTTCCTCGGGTGGATGGAGCTATTACAAGGGGGCATAACTATAGGGTTCATGGTGGGAGATATAGGAAGGATATCAGAGGTAGGTTCTTCACGCAGAGAGTGGTTGGGGTGTGGAATGGACTGCCTGCAGTGATAGTGGAGTCAGACACTTTAGGAACATTTAAGCGGTTATTGGATAGGCACATGGAGCACACCAGGATGGTAGGGAGTGGGATAGCTTGATCTTGGTTTCAGATAAAGCTCGGCACAACATCGTGGGCCGAAGGGCCTGTTCTGTGCTGTACTGTTCTATGTTCTATGTTCTATACTGTTACATAGTAAAGTACTATTACATGGTAAAGTACCATTGTGTAATATTACACACCAGAATATACTGTTACATGGTAAAGTACCAGAGTGTAATATTACACACCAGATTATACTGTTACATGGTAAAGTACCAGAGGATAATATTACACACCAGAATATACTATTAGAGGGTAAAGTACCAGGGTACAGTACTTTACACCACCAATGTGTGGTGTAATATCAGAGTCCGCGTCTGGGTCTGCATCTGAGTCTGCGTCTGAGTGGTGTATATCGCGAGGGTGCGGTGCACATCTTCAGGGTGCGGAGTATATCTCCAGGGTGCGTTGTATATCTCCAGGGTGCGGAGTATATCTCCAGGGTGCGTTGTATATCTCCAGGGTGCGGAGTATATTTCCAGGGTGCGGAGTATATCTCCAGGGTGCGGAGTATATCTCCAGGGTGCGGAGTATATCTCCAGGGTGCGGAGTATATCTCCAGGGTGCGTTGTATATCTCCAGGGTGCGGAGTATATCTCCAGGGTGCGTTGTATATCTCCAGGGTGCGGAGTATATCTCCAGGGTGCGGAGTATATCTCCAGGGTGCGGAGTATATCTCCAGGGTGCGGAGTATATCTCCAGGGTGCGGAGTATATCGCCAGGGTGCGGTGTACATCGCCAGGGTGCGGAGTATATCTCCAGGGTGCGGAGTATATCTCCAGGGTGTGGTGTATATCTCCAAGGTGCGGAGTATATCTCCAGGGTGCGGAGTATATCTCCAGGGTGCGGAGTATATCTCCAGGGTGCGGAGTATATCTCCAGGGTGCGGAGTATATCTCCAGGGTGCGGAGTATATCTCCAGGGTGCGGAGTATATCTCCAGGGTGCGGAGTATATCTCCAGGGTGCGGAGTACATCGCCAGGGTGCGGAGTATATCTCCAGGGTGCGGAGTATATCTCCAGGGTGTGGTGTATATCTCCAAGGTGCGGTGTATATCTCCAGGGTGCGGAGTATATCTCCAGGGTGCGGAGTATATCTCCAGGGTGCGGAGTATATCTCCAGGGTGCGGAGTATATCTCCAGGGTGCGGAGTATATCTCCAGGGTGCGGAGTACATCGCCAGGGTGCGGAGTATATCTCCAGGGTGCGGAGTATATCTCCAGGGTGCGGAGTATATCTCCAGGGTGCGGAGTATATCTCCAGGGTGCGGAGTACATCGCCAGGGTGCGGAGTATATCTCCAGGGTGCGGAGTATATCTCCAGGGTGCGGAGTATATCTCCAGGGTGCGGAGTATATCGCCAGGGTGCGGAGTATATCTCCAGGGTGCGGTGTACATCTCCAGGGTGCGGAGTATATCGCCAGGGTGCGGTGTACATCTCCAGGGTGCGGAGTATATCTCCAGGGTGCGGAGTATATCTCCAGGGTGCGGTGTATATCGCCAGGGTGCGGTGTATATCTCCAGGGTGCGGTGTATATCTCCAGGGTGCGGTGTATATCGCCAGGGTGCGGTGTATATCTCCAGGGTGCGGTGTATATCTCCAGGGTGCGGAGTATATCTCCAGGGTGCGGAGTATATCTCCAGGGTGCGGAGTATATCTCCAGGGTGCGGAGTATATCTCCAGGGTGCGGAGTATATCTCCAGGGTGCGGTGTACATCGCCAGGGTGCGGAGTATATCTCCAGGGTGCGGAGTATATTTCCAGGGTGCGGAGTATATCTCCAGGGTGCGGAGTATATCTCCAGGGTGCGGAGTATATCTCCAGGGTGCGGAGTATATCTCCAGGGTGCGGAGTATATCTCCAGGGTGCGGAGTATATCTCCAGGGTGCGGTGTACATCGCCAGGGTGCGGAGTATATCTCCAGGGTGCGGTGTATATCTCCAGGGTGCGGAGTATATTTCCAGGGTGCGGAGTATATCTCCAGGGTGCGGTGTATATCTCCAGGGTGCGGAGTATATCTCCAGGGTGCGGAGTATATCTCCAGGGTGCGGTGTATATCTCCAGGGTGCGGAGTATATCTCCAGGGTGCGGAGTATATCTCCAGGGTGCGGAGTATATCTCCAGGGTGCGGAGTATATTTCCAGGGTGCACTGTATGTTTGTAATATATGTAAATTATTTGGAGCAAAATGTAACTGGATTGATTAGTAAGTTTGCGGACGACACAAAGATTGGTGGATTTGCGGATAGCGATGAGGACCATCAGAGGATACAGCAGGATATAGATCAGTTGGAGACTTGGGCGGAGAGATGACAGATGGAGTTTAATCCGGACAAATGTGAGGTAATGCATTTTGGAAGGTCTAATACAGATAGGAAATATACAGTAAATGGCAGAACCCTTCAGAGTATTGACAGGCAGAGGGATCTGGGTGTACAGGTACACAGGTCACTGAAAGTGGCAATGCAGGTGGAGAAGGTAGTCAAGAAGGCATACGGCATGCTTGCCTTCATCGGCCGGGGAATTGAGTTTAAAAATTGGCAAGTCATGTTGCAGCTTTATAGAACCTTAGTTAGGCCGCACTTGGAATATAGTGTTCAATTCTGGTCGCCACACCACCAGAAGGATGTGGAGGCTTTGGAGAGGGTACAGAAAAGATTTACCAGGATGTTGCCTGGTATGGAGGGCATTGGCTATGAGGAGAGATTGGAGAAACTCGGTTTGTTCTCACTGGAGTGACGGAGGTTGAGGGGTGACCTGATAGAAGTCTACAAGATTGAGAGGCATGGACAGAGTGGATAGTCAGAAGCTTTTTCCCAGGGTGGAAGAGTCAATTACTCGGGAGCACAGGTTTAAGGTTTGAGGGGCAAGGTTTAAAGGAAATGTACGAGGCAGATCTTTTTACACAGAGGATAGTGGGTGCCTGGAACTCGCTGCTGGGGAAGGGAGTGGATGCGGATACGGTAGTGAGTTTTAAGGGGCATCTTGACAAATACATGAATATGATGGGAATAGAGGGATATGGTCCCCGGAGGGGTAGGGGTTTTAGTTAAGTCGAGCAGCATGGTCGGTGCAGGCTTGGAGGGCCAAAGGGTGAGTTCCCGTGCTGTAATTTTCTTTGTTCTTTGTTCTATATCGTCAGCGTGTGATGTATATCGCCAGGGTGTGGTGTATATCGTCAGCGTGTGATGTATATCGCCGGGGTGTGATGTATATCGCCAGGGTGCGGAGTATATCACCAGGGTGCATTGTATATCTCCAGGGTGCGGAGTATATCGCCAGGGTGCGGAGTATATCGCCAGGGTGTGGTGTATATCGTCAGCGTGTGATGTATATCACCAGGGTGTGGTGTATATCGTCAGCGTGTGATGTATATCACCAGGGTGTGGTGTATATCGCCAGGGTGTGATGTATATCGTCAGCGTGTGATGTATATCACCAGGGTGTGATGTATATCACCAGGGTGTGGTGTATATCGCCAGGGTGTGATGTATATCGTCAGCGTGTGATGTATATCACCAGGGTGTGGTGTATATCGCCAGGGTGTGATGTATATCGTCAGCGTGTGATGTATATCACCAGGGTGTGGTGTATATCGCCGGGGTGTGATGTATATCGCCAGGGTGTGGTGTATATCGCCAGGGTGTGATGTATATCACCAGGGTGTGGTGTATATCGCCGGGGTGTGGTGTATATCGCCAGGGTGTGGTGTATATCGCCAGGGTGTGATGTATATCACCAGGGTGTGGTGTATATCGCCAGGGTGTGATGTATATCGCCAGGGTGTGGTGTATATCGCCAGGGTGTGGTGTATATCGTCAGGGTGTGATGTATATCGCCAGGGTGTGGTGTATATCGTCAGCGTGTGATGTATATCGTCAGGGTGTGATGTATATCGTCAGCGTGTGATGTATATCGCCAGGGTGTGGTGTATATCGTCAGCGTGTGGTGTATATCGCCAGGGTATGGTGTATATCGCCAGGGTGTGGTGTATATCGTCAGCGTGTGATGTATATCGCCAGGGTATGGTGTATATCGCCAGGGTGTGGTGTATATCGTCAGCGTGTGATGTATATCGCCAGGGTGTGGTGTATATCGCCAGGGTGTGGTGTATATCGTCAGCGTGTGATGTATATCGCCAGGGTGTGGTGTATATCGCCAGGGTGTGGTGTATATCGCCAGGGTGTGATGTATATCGCCAGGGTGTGGTGTATATCGTCAGGGTGTGGTGTATATCGCCAGGGTGTGGTGTATATCGCCAGGGTGTGGTGTATATCGCCAGGGTGTGATGTATATCGCCAGGGTGTGGTGTATATCGCCAGGGTGTGGTGTATATCGCCAGGGTGTGATGTATATCGCCAGGGTGTGGTGTATATCGCCAGCGTGTGGTGTATATCGTCAGCGTGTGATGTATATCGCCAGGGTGTGGTGTATATCGCCAGGGTGTGATGTATATCGCCAGGGTGTGGTGTATATCGTCAGCGTGTGATGTATATCGCCAGGGTATGGTGTATATCGCCAGGGTATGGTGTATATCGCCAGGGTGTGGTGTATATCGCCAGGGTGTGATGTATATCGCCAGGGTGTGGTGTATATCGTCAGCGTGTGATGTATATCGCCAGGGTATGGTGTATATCGCCAGGGTATGGTGTATATCGCCAGGGTGTGGTGTATATCGCCAGGGTGTGGTGTATATCGTCAGCGTGTGATGTATATCGCCAGGGTGTGATGTATATCGTCAGCGTGTGATGTATATCGTCAGCGTGTGATGTATATCGTCAGCGTGTGATGTATATCGTCAGCGTGTGGTGTATATCGCCAGGGTGTGGTGTATATCGTCAGGGTGTGATGTATATCGTCAGCGTGTGATGTATATCGTCAGCGTGTGATGTATATCGTCAGCGTGTGATGTATATCGTCAGCGTGTGGTGTATATCGCCAGGGTGTGATGTATATCACCAGGGTGTGATGTATATCGCCAGGGTGTGGTGTATATCGCCAGGGTGTGATGTATATCGCCAGGGTGTGATGTATATCGCCAGGGTGTGGTGTATATCGCCAGGGTGTGGTGTATATCACCAGGGTGTGGTGTATATCGTCAGCGTGTGATGTATATCGCCAGGGTGTGGTGTATATCGTCAGCGTGTGATGTATATCGCCAGGGTGTGGTGTATATCGCCAGGGTGTGGTGTATATCGCCAGGGTGTGGTGTATATCGCCAGGGTGTGGTGTATATCGCCAGGGTGTGGTGTATATCGCCAGGGTGTGGTGTATATCGCCAGGGTGTGATGTATATCGTCAGCGTGTGATGTATATCGTCAGCGTGTGATGTATATCGTCAGCGTGTGATGTATATCGCCAGGGTGTGGTGTATATCGCCGGGGTGTGATGTATATCGCCAGGGTGTGATGTATATCGCCAGCGTGTGATGTATATCGCCAGGGTGTGGTGTATATCGCCAGGGTGTGGTGTATATCGTCAGCGTGTGATGTATATCGCCAGGGTGTGGTGTATATCGCCAGGGTGTGGTGTATATCGTCAGCGTGTGATGTATATCGCCAGGGTGTGTATATCGTCAGGGTGTGGTGTATATCGCCAGCGTGTGATGTATATCGCCAGGGTATGGTGTATATCGCCAGGGTGTGGTGTATATCGTCAGCGTGTGATGTATATCGCCAGGGTGTGGTGTATATCGCCAGGGTGTGGTGTATATCGCCGGGGTGTGGTGTATATCGTCAGCGTGTGGTGTATATCGTCAGTGTGTGATGTATATCGCCAGGGTGTGGTGTATATCGCCAGGGTGTGGTGTATATCGCCAGGGTGTGGTGTATATCGCCAGGGTGTGGTGTATATCGCCGGGGTGTGGTGTATATCGCCAGGGTGTGGTGTATATCGCCGGGGTGTGGTGTATATCGCCAGGGTGTGGTGTATATCGCCGGGGTGTGGTGTATATCGCCGGGGTGTGGTGTATATCGCCAGGGTGTGGTGTATATCGCCAGGGTATGGTGTATATCACCAGGGTGTGGTGTATATCGCCAGGGTGTGGTGTATATCGTCAGCGTGTGATGTATATCGCCAGCGTGTGATGTATATCGCCAGGGTGTGGTGTATATCGCCGGGGTGTGGTGTATATCGCCAGGGTGTGGTGTATATCGCCGGGGTGTGATGTATATCGCCAGGGTGTGGTGTATATCGCCAGGGTGTGGTGTATGTCGCCAGGGTGTGATGTATATCGCCGGGGTGTGGTGTATATCGCCAGGGTGTGGTGTATATCATGATGGGAGCGTACCTGGTGCCACACCCATTGCTGAACTGTTGTGTAAGTCTATCCGTGTCTGATTGTGTGTAACGCTCTGTCTATATTTTCCCCTCTGTTTTACAGGAGGTTTGGTGATTAACAGCAGAACCTGGTCTCAGTTCATTGGGCGTCTCTCTGGTATACAGTGGATGTCACACAGCCTCACCTTGATAAAAAGCTGCACTTTGATGTATTTCACAGAAAGACGGTGATTCTGCACAAAGGGAGCCAACTGTTACTCATCCCCAAAGTTCATTATGTGAGACTCTAAAATAAACCCGGAAAGATTGCAAAGCCACGCTCTTTAATCTCTTTCTTTCTGCATCCTTGATGGAAATAATCACGGGGTAAAAGTAGCAGTAAGGGGATGTTTTACAACAAACCCGTCTGAAAGTTAAGAGACCAGCCTGGATTGATTCTTCCTTTGCAGTTTCCTATTAAATGGCAGAGTAGATTCTATCAGCCAAATGTCTGACACCGCTCCCAAATCCTACCTTCTGTAGAAGACAGAACAGCAGAGGAACGGGCCCTTCGGCCCACAATGTGGTGCTGAGCATGACACCAAATTAAACCAATCCCCTCTACCTGCCCTTGGTCCATATCCCTCTAATCCTTGCATATCCACGTGCTTATCTAAAAGCCCCTTAAACCCCCCTATTGTATCTGCCTCCACCACCAACCTTGGCAGCGTGTTCCAGACACTCAACACCCTCTGTGTAAAAACAACTTGCCCCTCACATCTCCTTTGAACTTTCCCCTCTCACCTTATGCTCCCTCATATTAAACATTTCGGGCAGGGATTTATGGCCTCACTCATCCCAAAACCATAAAATCCCGTCCGAGGTCAACAGACTTTTCCATGGTCTACCCCTCTCCTGCTCCGATTCCCATGGTGGGCGGGACAGTAAAATTCCGGCCTTCAACTCTGGGAGAAAGGTTCTGAATGTCAAGCTGAATGTTAAGTGCTCCAGCCATTGGTAAGGATGTCCACATTCCTGAGTGTAGATTATCTCAGATAATGATGGGGATGAAGGATTTCTGTTGGGTTAAGGGATTGGAGATCTGGGATTGTTCTCCTTTGAGCGGAGAAGGTTAAGAATTGGCCAATTTATTCAAAATACTGAGGCGTTTTGATAAAGCAAGTCTGGAGATATCTGCAGATTCGAGTTTTATCAATGTCAAAGAACTGGTGAAAAAACTGCAGGAGGAATGAGAAGAAAATTCTTCAAAGGGCTTATTAAGATCAGGGACACAATCTCAACAGAACATGCAGTATGTTCCACAGTAACTCTGAAAAAACAATTTGATTAGAACAGAGAACAATACAGCACAGGAACAGACCCTTCGGCCCTCCAAGCCTGCGCCGATCATGATGCCCTAACTAAGCTAAAGAAAAACCTTCTGCCCCTACTCGGTCCGTATCCCTCTATTCCCTCCCTATTCATGAATCCATCCAGATGCCTCTGAAATGTTGTTAATGTGCCTGCTTCCACCACCTCCTCTGGCAGCGCGTTCCAGGCACCCACCGCTCTCTGCGTGAAAAACTTCCCCCGCACATCTCCCTTAAACTTTCCCCCTCTCATCTTGAACCTGTGTCTCCTTGTAATAGAACATAGAACATAGAAAGCCACAGCACAAACAGGCCCTTCGGCCCACAAGTTGCGCTGATCACATCCCCACCTCTAGGCCTATCTATAGCCCTCAATCCCATTAAATCCCATGTACTCATCCAGAAGTCTCTTAAAAGACCCCAACGAGTTTGCCTCCACCACCACCGACGTCAGCCGATTCCACTCACCCACCACCCTCTGAGTGAAAAACTTACCCCTGACATCTCCTCTGTACCTACCCCCCAGCACCTTAAACCTGTGTCCTCTCGTAGCAACCATTTCAGCCCTTGGAAATAGCCTCTGAGAGTCTACCCTATCCAGACCTCTCAACATCTTGTAAACCTCTATCAGGTCACCTCTCATCCTTCGTCTCTCCAGGGAGAAGAGACCAAGCTCCCTCAACCTATCCTCATAAGGCATGCCCCCCAATCCAGGCAACATCCTTGTAAATCTCCTCTGCACCCTTTCAATGGCTTCAACATCTTTCCTGTAATGAGGTGACCAGAACTGCGCGCAGTACTCCAAGTGGGGTCTAACCAGGGTCCTATAAAGCTGCAGCATTATCTCCCGACTCCTAACCTCAATCCCTCGATTAATGAAGGCCAGTACGCCGTACGCCTTCTTGACCGCATCCTCCACCTGCGAGGCCGATTTAAGAGTCCTATGGACCCGGACCCCAAGGTCCTTCTGATCCTCTACACTGCTAAGAATGGTACCCTTCATATTATACTGCTGCTTCATCCCATTGGATCTGCCAAAATGGATCACCACACACTTATCCATTGACACTTCCACCCTGGGAAAATGCCTCTGACTATCCACCCTGTCTGTGCCTCTCATCATTTTGTAGATTTCTATCAGGTCTCCCCTCAGCCTCCATCTTTCCAGTGAAAACAATCTTAGTTTGGAAGAGGAAGTGGAGGGATGGGTTGGTAAGTTTGCCGACGACACGAAGGTTGGTGGGGTTGTGGATAGTCTGGAGGGATGTCAGAAGTTACAGAGGGACATAGATAGGATGCAAGACTGGGCGGAGAAGTGGCAGATGGACTTCAACCCAGATAAATGCGTAGTGGTCCATTTTGACAGGTCAAATGGGATGAAGGAGTACAAGATAAAGGGAAAGACTCTTAGTACTGTAGAGGATCAGAAGGACCTTGGGGTCCGGGTCCATTGGACTCTGAAATCGGCCCTGCAGGTGGAGGAGGTGGTTAAGAAGGCGTATGGTGTGCTGGCCTTTATCAATCGAGGGATTGAGTTTAGGAGTCCGGGGATAATGATGCAGCTATATAAGACCCTCGTCAGACCCCACTTGGAGTACTGTGCTCAGTTCTGGTCGCCTCATTACAGGAGGGATGTGGAAAAGATTGAAAGGGTGCAGAGGAGATTTACAAGGATGTTGCCTGGATTGAGTGGCATGCCTCATGAGGATAGGCTGAGGGAGCTCGGTCTTTTCTCCTTGGAGAGACGTAGGATGAGAGGAGACCTAATAGAGGTGTATAAGATGTTGAGAGGCATAGATCGGGTGGACTCTCAGAGGCTTTTTCCCAGGGTGGAAATGGCTGCTACGAGAGGACACAGGTTTAAGGTGCTGGGGGGTAGGTACAGGGGAAATGTTAGGGGGAAGTTTTTCACACAGAGGATGGTGGGCGAATGGAATCGGCTGCCGTCAGTGGTGGTGGAGGCAAACTCAATAGGGTCTTTTAAGAGACTCCTGGATGAGTACATGGGACTTAATAGGATTAAGAACATAAGAAATAGGAGCAGGAGTAGGCCATCTAGCCCCTCGAGCCTGCCCCGCCATTCAATAAGATCATGGCTGATCTGAAGTGAATCAGTTCCACTTACCCGCCTGCTCCCCATAACCCTTAATTCCCTTACCGATCAGGAATCCATCTATCCGTGATTTAAACATATTCAACGAGGCAGCCTCCACCACTTCAGTGGGCAGAGAATTCCAGAGATTCACCACCCTCTGAGAGAAGAAGTTCCTCCTCAACTCTGTCCTAAACCGACCCCCCTTTATTTTGAGGCTGTGCCCTCTAGTTCTGGCTTCCTTTCTAAGTGGAAAGAATCTCTCCACTTCTACCCTGTCCAGCCCCTTCATTATCTTATAGGTCTTTATAAGATCACCCCTCAGCCTTCTAAACTCCAACGAGTACAAACCTAATCTGCTCAATCTCTCCTCATAATCTACACCCCTCATCTCCGGTATCAACCTGGTGAACCTTCTCTGCACTCCCTCCAAGGCCAATATATCCTTTCGCAAATAAGGGGACCAATACTGCACACAGTATTCCAGCTGCGGCCTCACCAGTGCCTTGTACAGATGCAGCAAGACCTCCCTGCTTTTATATTCTATCCCCCTCGCGATAAAGGCCAACATTCCATTCGCCTTCTTGATCACCTGTTGTACTTGCAGACTGAGTTTTTGAGACTCATGCACAAGGACCCACAGGTCCCTCTGCACAGTAGCATGTTGTAATTTTTGTCCATTTAAATAATAATCCAATTTGCTATTATTTCTTCCAAAGTGAATAACCTCACATTTGCTCACGTTATACTCCATCTGCCAGATCCTCGCCCACTCACTCAGCCTGTCCAAATCTCTCTGCAGACCTTCCGCTTCCTCCACGCAATTCACTTTCCCACTTATCTTCGTGTCGTCAGCAAACTTGAATACCCTACACTCAGTCCCCTCCTCCAGATCATCTATGTATATGGTAAACAATTGAGGCCCCAGCACCGATCCCTGCGGCACGCCACTGGTCACCAACTGCCAACCAGAAAAGCACCCATTTATTCCAACTCTCTGCTTCTTGTTGGATAGCCAATCCCCAATCCACGCTAACACCCTACCCCCAACTCCATGTACCCCAATCTTCTGCAGCAACCTTTTGTGAGGCACCTGATCAACTATATTTGATGGAGGGTTATAGGTAGGCCTAGAAGGTAGGGATATGTTCGGCACAACTTGTGGGGCCGAAGGGCCTGTTTGTGCTGTAGTTTTTCTATGTTTCTATGTTTATTCAACCTCCCCTCATAGCCAAACTTATACTTAGAGTCATAGAGGTTTACAGCATGGAAACAGGCTCTTTGGCCCAACTTGTACTTGGAAGACTACGTTACAGGGTTACACGGATACAACAGGGGAATGAGACTAAATTTAGTAACTCCCTCAAAGGGTTAACCAATGAGTGTACGAGTTGGGAATTTGGTGAAAGTAGTAACTCAGTGGTGAGGCTGAGGGATGTGTTGCTTCTGCCTTCCAATACAGTTCCTGTTCTCCCACAAGAGAAAGCCTCCTCACCATATCCACCCTGTCAGTACCCCTCAGGATTTGGAGGTTTCAGTCAAGTAGCCTCTTACTCTTCTAATATATCTTTTTAATTCATCCGTGGGACATGGGCGTCACTGGCTGGCCAGCATTTGTTGCCCTCGAGAAGGTGGTGGTGAGCTGCCTTCTTGAACCATTGCAGTCCATGTGCTGTGGGTTGACCAACAATGCCGTTAGGGTGATTGGTACAACTGAGTGTCTCACTCGGTCATTTCCGAGGGCAGTTGAGAGTCGACCACATTGCTGTGGCTCTGGAGTCACATGTAGGCCAGACCAGGTAAGGATGGCAGATTTCCTTCCCTAAAGAACATTAGTGAAACAGATGGGTTTTTCTGACAATCGACAATGGTTTCATGGTCATCAGTAGATTCTTAATTCCAGATATTTTTTATTGAATTTAAATTCCACCAACTGTTGTGGCGGGATTCGAACCCGGGTCCCCAGAATATTAGCTTGAGTTTCTGGATTAATTGTCGATTAATTGTCTCCTCAGGAGTATTCCTAGTATTAATCTAGTGAATCTTCCAGGAACTGCTTGCAAAGCATTTGCATCCTGCTTCAGAGATGTTGGCCAATCCTGTACCCATTGTCATGGACAAGAAGATTGCTTCAAGTGAACACATTCTGTTGAGTTCTCTGGGTCAAATCTCCCCCACATTGTGAGCTGGAATTGGAGACACTCAGGAGGGAGACATTTCTGCACAATTTACTTTGGACTTCAGTGACATCTCAAGAGTCTTCCTCCAAATCACTCACCATCCTGACTTGGAAACATGTTGCCCGCTGTTCCTATACTGTCGTTGTGTCCAAATCCTGGAATTTAGCAATTAGGGATGGGCAATAAATGCTGGCCCAGCCAACCACACCCACATCCCATGAATGAATAATTTGAAAAAGATATGGGGCAGAATTTTCCTGTCCTGCCCCCCACAGGAATCGAAGCTGGCGGGACAGGGCCATGCAAAGATCCGTTGACATTGGGTGGGATTTTCCGGTCTTGGGATGAGCATGACTGGAAAATCCCACCCACAATGACTGAAAGTTCTCTTTCTGTGCTAATCTCTGATTCAATGTGTGGGAAAAACCTGGATAGATTTGTACAAGTAACACAGAAAGCTAACACCGAGGTCAGTAATTAGGAATGCAAACTTTTTTGTTGGCTTTTATTGGAATTAGAATATCTTGCTGCAATTCGATGAAGGGAAGTTGCAGGTAATGGTGTTCCCAGGTATCTGCCCTTGAACTTCGAGGTGTTGGAGGTCACAGTTTGGAAAGTGTTGTTGAGGGAGACTTGGCAAGTTGCTGTGGCACATCTTGTAGATGATATATACGGCTGTCACTGTGCATTGGTGGCGGAGGGAGTGAATGTTGTGGAATGGGTGTCAATTAAGCAGGGCTACTTTGTCCTGGATGGTGTTGAGCTTCTTGAGTGTTGTTGGAGCTGCACCCATCCAGGCAAGTGGAGAGTATTCCATCACACTCCTGACTTGTGCCTTGAGGATGGTGGACAGGTTTGGGGTGGAACCGGGGAGGTGGTGTGGGGGGGAGTCGGGAGGTGAGTCATTTATGATACAGCTGGGATGGGAGTGCAGTTTCTCCAGCCTTTAACTCACACCATCAACGTCATTTCTTTAAAATTATGGGATGTGGATGTCATTATCCCTCCATACCCATCTTACCCATGTAACTGTCTAAATGCTTTTTAAAAGACAAAATTGTACCCGCCTCTACTACTACCTCTGGCAGCTTGTTCCAGAGACTCACCACCCTCTGTGTGAAAAAATTACCCCTCTGGACACTTTTGTATCTCTCCCCTCTCACCTTAAACCTATGCCCACTAGTTTTAGACTCCCCTACCTTTGGGAAAAGATATTGACTATCTAGCTGATCTGTGCCCCTCATTATTTTATAGACCTCTATAAGATCACCCCTCAGCCTCTTATGCTCCAGAGGAAAAAGTCCCAGTCTATCCAGCCTCTCCTTATAATTCAAACCATCAAGTCCTGGTAGCATCCGAGTAAATCTTTTCTGCGCTCTTTCCAGTTTAATAATATCCTTTCTATAATAATGACCAGAACTGTACACAGTATTCCAAGTGTGGCCTTACCAATGTCTTGTACAACTTCAACAAGGCATCCCAACTCCTGTATTCAATGTTCTGACCGATGAAACCAAGCATGCCGAATGCCTTCTTCACCACTCTGTCCACCTGTGACTCCACTTTCAAGGAGCTATGAATCTGTACCCCTAGATCTCTTTGTTCTATAACTCTCTCCAACACCCAACCATTAACTGAGTAAGTCCTGCCCTGGTTCAATCTAACAAAATGCATCACCTCGCATTTGTCTAAATTAAACTCCATCTGCCATTCATCGGCCCACTGGCCCAATTGATCAAGATCCCCTTTCAATCCGAGATAATCTTCACTGTCCACTATGTCACCAATCTTGGTGTCCTCTGCAAACTTACTAACCATGCCTCCTATATTCTCATCCAAATCATTAATATAAATGACAAATAACGGTGGACCCAGCACTGATCCCTGAGGCACACCGCTGGTCACAGGTCTCCTGTTTGAAAAACAACCCTCCATAACCACCTCTGTCTTCTGTCATCAAGCCAATTTTGTATCCAATTGGCTACCTCATCCTGGATTCCGTGAGATTTAACCTTGTGCAACAACCTACCATGCGGTACCTTGTCAAAGGCCTTGCTAAAGTCCATGTAGACATCATCAACTGCACTGCCCTCATCTACCTTCTTGGTTACCCCTTCAAAAAACTCAATCAAATTCATGAGACATGATTTTCCACTCACAAAGCCGTGCTGACTGTCCTGAATAAGCCCTTGCCTCTCTAAACGCCTGTAGACCCTGTCTCTCAGAATACCTTCTAACAACTTACCCACTACAGATGTTAGGCTCACTGGCATGTAGACTGGGGTGATCAGTACGTTTGCGGACGACACAAAAATGGCTGGACTTGCAGTGAGGAACATTGTCAGAAGCTACAGAAGGATATAGATAGGCTGGAAATTTGGGCAAAGAAATGGCAGATGGAGTTCAATCCAGATAAATGCAAAGTGATGCATTTTGGTAGAACTAACGTACGGGGGAGCTATACGATAAATGGCAGAACCATAAAGGGTGTAGATACGCAGAGGGACCTGGGTGTGCAAGTCCACAGATCCTTGAAGGTGACATCACAGGTGGAGAAGGTAGTGAATGAGGCATATGGCATGCTTGCCTTTCTAGGACGGGGCATAGAGTATAAAAGTTGGGATCTGATGTTGCAGTTGTATAGAACGTTGGTTCAGCCGCATTTGGAATACTGCGCCCAGTTCTGGTCGCCACACTACCGGAAGGACGTGGAAGCTTTAGAGAGAATGCAGAGGAGGTTTACCAGGATGTTGCCTGGTATGGAGGGGCTTAGTTATAAGGAGAGATTGGGTAAACTGGGGTTGTTCTCACTGGAAAGACGGAGGATGGGGGGTGACCTAATAGAGGTGTATAAAATAATGAAAGGCATAGATAGGGAGAACGGTGGGAAGCTTTTTCCCAGGTCGGTGGTGACGTTCACGAGGGGTCATAGGTTCAAGGTGAGGGGGGGGGGGTTTAACACAGATATCAGAAGGACGTATTTTACACAGAGGGTGGTGGGGGCCTGGAATGCGCTGCCAGGCAAGGTGGTGGAGGCGGACACACTGGGAACGTTTAAGACTTATCTAGATAGCCACATGAATGGAGTGGGAATGGAGGGATACAAAAGAATGGTCTAGTTTGGATCAGGGAGCGGCGTGGTCTTGGAGGGCCGAAGGGCCTGTTCCTGTGCTGTATTGTTCTTTGATCTTTGTTCTTTATCCTAGGCTTTTTCCTGCAGCCCTTCTTAAACAAAGACACAACATTTGCCACCCTCCAATCTTCAGGCACCTGACCTGTGGCTGTCAATGACACAAATATCTCTGCTAGGGGACATGCAATTTCCTCCCTCGCCTCCCACAATGTCCTGGCATTTATCTACCTTGATGCGCTTTAAGACTTCCAGCACCTCCTTCTCTGTAATATGTACACTCCTCAAAAAAATCACTATTTATTTCCCCAACATCCATGCCTTTCAGTTAGTACAAAGAACAATACAGCACACGAACAGGCCCTTCGGCCCTCCAAGACCACGCCGCTCCCTGGTCCAAACTAGACCATTCTTTTGTATCCCTCCATTCCCACTCCATTCATATAGCTATCTAGATAAGTCTTAAACGTTCCCAGTGTGTCCGCCTCCACCACCTTGCCCGGCAGCGCATTCCAGGCCCCCACCACCCTCTGTGTAAAATACGTCCTTCTGATATCCATGTTAAACCTCCCCCCGCTCACCTTGAACCTATGACCCCATGTAAACGTCACCACCGACCTGGGAAAAAGCTTCCCACCGTTCACCCTATCTATGCCTTTCATAATTTTATACACCTCTATTAAGTCTCCCCTCATCCTCCGTCTTTCCAGTGAGAACAACCCCAGTTTACCCAATCTCTCCTCATAACTAAGCCCTTCCATACCAGGCAACATCCTGGTAAACCTCCTCTGCACTCTCTCTAAAGCCTCCACGTCCTTCTGGTAGTGCGGCGACCAGAACTGGGCGCAGTATTCCAAATGCGTCCGAACCAACGTTCTATACAACCGCAACATCAGACCCCAACTTTTATACTCTATGCCCCGTCCTATAAAGGCAAGCATGCCATATGCCTCATTCACTACCTTCTCCACCTGTGATGTCACCTTCAAGGATCTGTGGACTTGCACACCCAGGTCCCTCTGCGTCTCTACACCCTTTATGGTTCTGCCATTTATCGTATAGCTCCCCCCTACGTTAGTTCTACCAAAATGCATCACTTTGCATTTATCTGGATTGAACTCCATCTGCCATTTCTTTGCCCAAATTTCCAGCCTATCTATATCCTTCTGCAGCCTCTGACAATGTTCCTCACTATCTGCAGGTCCAGCCATTTTCGTGTCGTCTGCAAACTTACTGATCACCCCAGTTACACCTTCTTCCAGATCGTTTATATAAATCACAAACAGCAGAGGTCCCAATACAGAGCCCTGCGGAACACCACTAGTCACAGGCCTCCAGCCGGAAAAAGACTCTTCCACTCCCACCCTCTGTCTTCTGTGACCATGCCAGTTCTCCACCCATCTAGCCACCTCCCCCTTTATCCCATGAGATCCAACCTTTTGTACCAACCTACCTTGAGGGACTTTATCAAACGCCTTACTAAAGTCCATATAGACGACATCCACGGCCCTTCCCTCGTCAACCATTCTAGTTACTTCTTCAAAAAACTCCACCAGGTTAGTGAGGCATGACCTCCCTCTCACAAAACCATGCTGACTATCGTTAATGAGTTTATTCCTTTCTAAATGCGCATACAGGTACTGATGAGAAATATTCATTTTGAGGCCCCACTCTCTCCCTAGTTACTCTTTTGTCCTTTATGCATTTGTAGAAGCTCTTTGGATTCTCCTTTGCCTTACCTGCCAAAACAATCTCGTGTCCACTTTTTGCCCTCCTAGTTTCCCTCCTAACTCTACTCCTACATCTCCCCCCCCCATACTCTTTAAGGGATCCATTTGATCCCAGCTGCCTATGCATGTCATGTGCCTCCTCCTCCTTTTTGACCAGGGCCTTAATATCCCGAGTCATCCAGGGTTCCCTACTTCTACCAGCCTTTCCCTTCACTCGAAAAGAAATGAGCTTAACCTGAACCCTGGTTCACACACTTTTGAAAGCCTCCCACTCACCAGTTGTCCCTTTGCCTTCCCACAGACTCCCCCAATTAACTTTTGACAGTTCCTGCCTGATACCATCAAAATTGGCCTTGCCCCAATTTAGAATTCTAACTTTTGGGCCAGACCTATCATTCTCCATAGCTATCTTAAAACAAATAGAATTATGGTCACTGGTCCCAAAGTGATCCCTCACTAACACTTCTGTCACCTGCCCTTCCTTATTTCCCAAGAGGAGGTCAAGTTTTGCCCCCTCTCTCGTCAGACCATCCGCATACTGAATGAGAAATTCCTCCCAAATACACTCAACAAATTTCTCTCCATCCAATCCTCTAATACTATGGCAGTCCCAGTCAATGTTGGGAAAGTTAAAATCCCTTACTATTACCACCCTATTTTCCTTGGAGCTATCTGTAATCTCCTTACATATTTGGTCCTCAATTTCCCGCTGACTATTTGGGGGCCGAGAGTACAACCCTATCAAAGTGATTTCCCCCTTCTTATTTCTCAGTTCTACCCATATAGACTCAGTGGCCGAACCCTCGGATATATCCCCTCCCAGTACTGCCATGGTGTTTTCCTTAATCAAAAGTGCAACTCTCCCTCCTCTCTTACCTCCTGTCCTATGTTTCCTAGAGCATCTGTACCCTGGAACATTGAGCTGCCAGTCCTGTCCTTCCCTTAACCATGTTTCAGTAATAGCTATAATATCCCAGTCCCATGTACCCATCCATGCCCTGAGTTCATCTGCCTTGCCCGTCAGGCTTCTTGCATTGAAATAAATGCAGTTTAATCTGGACTTCCCTTGCTCTCTGCCCTGCTTTCTCAGACCATCTATCTATGCAGTCATGTTTTGTACACTCTCGCTGTGTTTTATTTCTCTTAGCCTTACTGGACCCATTCACTGAGTTCTCCACAGTCTCTGTACTGTGGCGCTTTTTGATTTTTGTCTTTGGTTTTGCTGCCTTCCACTTTTCCCCTTACTGCCTTTTGTTTCTGTCCCCACTTTACTTCATTTTGACTTCCTGCATCGGTTCCCATCCCCCTGCCACATTAACAGGGTAAATACATGGGTTTACGGGGATAGGGCCTGGGTGGGATTGATGTTGGTGCAGGCTCGTTGGGCCGAATAGCCTCCTTCTGCACTGTAGGGATTCTATGAAACTGCAAAGGTTTGGGGGGAGTTCTCTCCAGTAACAAGACAATAGCCTTGCTGGTCATTGAACTGAACTCATGTGATTTCTCGGAAAAGCCACCTGTTCCCAGTCCAAAGTGAATTTATAACCTTTAAAAAAAAACAGGTCAATTCACAAGGAAGTGTCTAAAATAGTTCAATGTCTTCTCCACATTGTTCTTGATGCTCTGTATTCCTAACACACGGTTTTCCCAGCCTCTGACCTGTTATTGATGATCCCAGCTCAGTTTCTGCTCATTAACAAGTGAAAGATGATCCCACTCCTCGTGTAGGGGAATCTCGAGGGGAGGAATGTGTTGAGATTGTTGTTTCCCAAGTGGTCAGTGCAGAATCATTAACCGGCCATCCGAAACTTAACAAATAAAACATGAACCAAGGCAGCCCAGCCTATCATTGCTGGTCTCCACCTACAGACCAGCTTAATCTTCACCACAAACACCCACCTACCTTCCCTCAGTAATCCTTTCATATTAATTAGGTCACAGAATTGGTTTGATCTGGTTCTAGTTAAAAACATTGGTCTAAAGATGAAACAGATATTCAGTGTGGTGAGGAAGTGAGAGATTTTGATCGGCTGAAATACTGATGCGGTACCGACATCTTCGACTGGACTCAGTCTGTGCCGAAAGGTGCAGGTTTCCAATCAGTATACACAGGCACACAATATCTGACTTACCGATTCACGGACATTTTGGCCATTTCTACAATGGTGGCAATGGTTGAAGTCTGTGTTAGACATCATGGCCAAGGTGATTAAGAAGGCATATGGCATGCTTGCCTTCATCAGCCGGGGCATTGAGTACAGGAGTTGGGAAATCATGTTGCAGCTATATAAAACCCTGGTTAGACCACATTTGGAGTACTGCGTGCAGTTCTGGTCACCACACTACCAGAAGGATGTGGAAGCTTTGGAGAGGGTGCAAAGAAGGTTCACCAGGATGTTGTCTGGTCTCGAGGGTGTCGGCTGTGAGGAGAGGTTGAACAAACTAGGATTGTTTGCACTGGAAAGACGGAGGCTGAGGGGGGACCTGTTAGAGTTCCACAAAATTATGAGAGGCACAGACAGGGTGGATAGTCAGAGGCTTTTTCCGAGGGTGGAAGTGTCAATTACAAGGGGGCAAAGGTTCAAGGTGTGAGGGGGAAAGTTTAGGTGAGATGTGCGGGGACGTTCCACCTCCCCAGCACCCCCTCCAATAACTAGAGAACCTGCACCGAGACCTTCCACTCGAGGATTCGAGAACCGTGGATAACCAGGGAAATTGAGGGATTGGTCAAAAAGAAAAGAGAGGCATACGTTAGGTCCAGGCAGCTAAGAACGGAGGGAGCTCTGGAAGAATACAAAGCAAGTAGGAAAGAACTCAAACGAGGAATTAGAAGGGCAAAAAGGGGTCACGAAATGTCCTTGGCAGACAGGATTAAGGAGAATCCCAAGGCATTTTATTCATACATTAGGAACAAAAGGGTTGTCAGGAAAAAAATCGGACCTCTCAGGGACAAAAGTGGGGAATTATGCTTGGAGCCCAAAGAAATAGGGGAGATCCTAAATGAACAAAAAACAAAGAACAAAGAACAGTACAGCACAGGAAACAGGTCCTTCGGCCCTCCAAGCCTGTGCCGCTCCTTGGTCCAACTAGACCAATCGTTTGTATCCCTCCATTCCCAGGCTGCTCATGTGACTATCCAGGTAAGTCTTAAACGATGTCAGCGTGCCTGCCTCCACCACCCTACTTGGCAGCGCATTCCAGGCCCCCACCACCCTCTGTGTAAAAAACATCCCTCTGATATCTGAGTTATACTTCGCCCCTCTCACCTTGAGCCCGTGACCCCTCGTGATCGTCACCTCCGACCTGGGAAAAAGCTTCCCACTGTTCACCCTATCTATACCCTTCATAATCTTGTACACCTCTATTAGATCTCCCCTCATTCTCCGTCTTTCCAAGGAGAACAACCCCAGTCTACCCAACCTCTCCTCATAGCTAAGACCCTCCATACCAGGCAACATCCTGGTAACCCTTCTCTGCACTCTCTCTAATGCCTCCACGTCCTTCTGGTAGTGCGGCGACCAGAACTGGACGCAGTATTCCAAATGTGGCCTAACCAGCGTTCTATACAGCTGCATCATCAGACTCCAGCTTTTATACTCTATACCCCGTCCTATAAAGGCAAGCATACCATATGCCTTCTTCACCACCTTCTCCACCTGTGTTGCCACCTTCAAGGATTTGTGGACTTGCACACCTAGGTCCCTCTGTGTTTCTATACTCCTGATGACTCTGCCATTGATTGTATAACTCCTCCCTACATTATTTCTTCCAAAATGCATCACTTCGCATTTATCCGGATTAAACTCCATCTGCCACCTCGCCGCCCAATTTTCCAGCCTATCTATATCCTGCTGTATTGCCCGACAATGCTCTTCACTATCCGCAATTCCAGCCATCTTCGTGTCATCCGCAAACTTGCTGATTACACCAGTTACACCTTCTTCCAAATCATTTATATATATCACAAATAGCAGAGGTCCCAGTACAGAGCCCTGCGGAACACCACTGGTCACAGACCTCCAGCCGGAAAAAGACCCTTCGACCACTACCCTCTGTCTCCTATGGCCAAGCCAGTTCTCCACCCATCTAGCCACCTCTCCTTGTATCCCATGAGCCTTAACCTTCTTAACCAACCTGCCATGTGGGACTTTGTCAAATGCCTTACTGAAATCCATATTGACGACATCCACGGCCCTTCCTTCATCAACCGTTTTTGTCACTTCCTCAAAAAACTCCACCAAATTTGTAAGGCACGACCTCTCTCTTACAAAATCATGCTGTCTGTCACTAATGAGATTGTTCCGTTCTAAATGCACATACATCCTGTCTCTAAGAATCCTCTCCAACAACTTCCCTACCACAGACGTCAAGCTCACCGGCCTATAATTACCTGGGTTATCCCTGCTACCCTTCTTAAACACCTCCCTCCGAGACACTCCCGGTTAACACGCCCCTCTCCTTCGTGAATACCGATGCAAAGTATTCATTTAGGATCTCCCCTATTCCCTTGGGTTCTAAGAATAATTCCCCTCCTTTGTCCCTGAGAGGTCCGATTTTCTCCCTGACAACTCTTTTGTTCCTAACGTATGAATAGAATGCCTTCGGATTCTCCTTAATCCTGCCTGCCAAGAACATCTCGTGACCTCTTTTTGCCCTTCTAACTCCCCGTTTGAGTTCTTTCCTACTCTCTCTGTATTCCTCCAGAGCTCCATCTGTTTTCAGTTGCCTGGACTTAACGTATGCCTCCCTTTCCATTTTAATCAGATCCTCAATTTCCCTGGTTATCCACGGCTCTCGAATCCTACCTTTCCTATCTTTCCTTTTTACAGGCACATGCCTATCCTGCAGCCTTATCAATAGTTCCTTAAAAGACTCCCACATGCCAGACGCGGACTTACCCTCGAACATCCTCTCCCAATCAACATCCACCAATTCCTGCCTAATCCGGCTATAGTTAGCCTTCCCCCAATTTAGCACCCTGCCCGTAGGACAGCACTCATCCTTGTCCATTACTATCCTAAAGTTAACAGAGTTGTGGTCACTATTTGCCACATGTTCCCCTACCGAAACTTTGACGACCTGACCGGGCTCATTTCCCAGAACTAGGTCCAGTATAGCCCCCTCTCTAGTCGGGCTATCTACATACTGTTCCAAAGAACCTTCCAGTACGCATTTTACAAATTCCTCCCCGTCCGGACCCCCAGCTCTAAGCACTTTCCAGTCTGTGCCAGGGAAATTAAAGTTCCCCACTACAACAACCCTATTTTTTCTGCACCTATCCAGAATCTCCTGACATATCCTTTCCTCCACTTCCCGTGGGCTGTTGGGTGGTCTGTAGTACACCCCCAGCATAGTGACTGCACCCTTCCTGTTTCTGAGTTCCACCCACAGCGACTCAGTACATGACCCCTCTAAGTTGTCTACCCTCTGCACCGCGGTAATATGCTCCTTAACTAATATCGCTACTCCCCCACCTTTTTTAGCCCCTCCTCTGTCTCACCTAAAACACTTATACCCCGGAATATTCAGCTGCCAGTCCTGTCCTTTTAACCAAGTTTCCGTCACCGCAACCACATCCAAATTCCGTATAAGCATTAAGGCCCTAAGTTCGTCTGTTTTACCCGTTACGCTCCTCGCATTGAAGCAGATGCACTCCAGACCTCCAGGCCCACTCAGGTCATCCTCCTCCAGAGTGCTCCTCTTCTTAGCTAGCCTTGCCCTGGCCCCCAGCTCAACCCCAGCCTTAGTATTTACTGACCTACTGTTTTGTTCCCCACCCCCCTGCCACACTAGTTTAAATCCTGCCGAAACACTCTAGCAAAACTCCCAGCCAGGATATTTGCTCCCTTCCAGTTGAGGTGTAACCCATCCTTTCTGTACAGTTGCCATCCTGACTTGAAGATTTCCCAGTTATCTATGAATTTAAAACCCTCCCTCTTGCACCAGTCCTTTAGCCACGCGTTCAACTGTAGAATCTCCTTGTTCCGAGCCTCACTTGCACTCGGCACCGGGAGCAGTCCAGAGATTGCTACCCTGGAGGCCTTACTTTTTAGCCTAGCACCCAACTCCCTGAATTTCTCTCGTATGACCCCCCTGCTCTTCCTACCTACATCATTTTCACCAATGTGTACAATCACATCAGTTTGACTACCTTCCTTTTTAAATATGCTTCCTACCCTCTCGGAGACATCCAGTACCCCGGCACCAGGGAGGCAGACTACCATCCTGGATTCTCGTTCAGTCCCACAGAACCGCCTGTCCGTGCCTCTAACCATTGCATCCCCCACAACTATCGCTCTCCTAAACCCCTTCTTTCCCTTCCGGAGCCCTGAGCCTGTCGCCGTAGAGGCGATCTGGTCCTCGTGGCTTACCCTGGAGGGTCATCCCCCTCCACAGAATCCAAAACAATATACCTATTTTGGAGGGGGACAACCACAGGGGATCCCTCCACAGACTGCTCACTCCCTTCCCTTCTCCCATCTGTTGCCCATCCCTTTCTTTTATGGGAGACTGCCACTGGGGTACTTTCTGGCACATCACCCTTCTGACTATTACCCCTCCTAACTGTGACCCACGTGTCTTCCTTCCGAGACCCTGGTGTCACTACCTGACTATAACTTTTATCTATGACTCTCTCATTTTCCCTAACTAAACTGAGTTCATCGAGCCTCAGCTCCAGCTCCCTTACACGATCCTTCAGGAGTTGCAGTTCCACACATCTGGCACAGATATGGACTTCCGGGAGGCAAGTTGTCTCCAGGAACTCCCACGTCCCACACCAAATGCAGTATACTGGCCTCCCACTCATACCAGCCATGTCCTTTTTAGTTTTTGAGAGATAAAACAAAAAAGGGGGTGTAACAGAAGAAAAACAAACAAACAACCTTCCTCGCCTTTGCCGAAGCCCTGTGAGCCAAAGCCCTTATAGCTCACACTCTGCTCCCTGCTCACTCCACTGCCCGCTCCCGACGCTGCCCGCTGTATACTGCAGCCTAACTTTTATACTTCACGCGCTTAAAAAACCCTTCCCAGACTCCTTAGCAGCCCACTTCCAGTTTTCACTTTAAACTTAAAATTCTACTGCAAAAGTAAAGGCCAAAAAAATAACACACACTAGCTGACTAATTAAATAAATAAACAATTCAATTAATCTCTCACCAGCACTGCTGCCTCCAATCACTCCCTCTCAGCTTGCTCCAGTGGAACAATGAATACTTTGCGTCGGTATTCACAAAGGAGAGGGATGTGTTGACTGGGTGTGTCTCGGAGGGGAGTGTTGACCCGTTAGAGAAAATCTCCATTACAAGGGAGGAAGTGTTAGGTTTGTTAGAGAATATAAAGACTGACAAATCCCCAGGGCCTGATGGAATCTATCCAAGGCTGCTCAGGGAGACGAGAGATGAAATCGCTGGGCCTCTGACGCAAATCTTTGTCTCGTCACTGGACACAGGTGAGGTCCCAGAGGATTGGAGGATAGCTAATGTGGTCCCGTTATTTAAGAAGGGTAGGAAGGATAACCCGGGAAATTATAGGCCGATGAGCTTGACGTCCGTGGTAGGGAAGTTGTTGGAGAGAATTCTTAGAGATAGGATGTATGCGCATTTAGAAAGGAATAAACTCATTAACGATAGTCAGCATGGTTTTGTGAGAGGGAGGTCATGCCTCACTAACCTGGTGGAGTTTTTTGAAGAAGTGACTAGAATGGTTGACGAGGGAAGGGCCGTGGATGTTGTCTATATGGAGTTTAGTAAAGCGTTTGACAAAGTCCCTCATGGTAGGTTGGTGCAAAAGGTTGGATCTCATGGGATAAAGGGGGAGGTGGCTAGATGGGTGGACAACTGGCTTGGTCACAGAAGACAGAGGGTGGTAGTGGAAGGGTCTTTTTCCGGCTGGAGGCCTGTGACTGGTGGTGTTCCGCAGGGCTCTGTATTGGGACCTCTGCTGTTTGTGATTTATATAAACGATCTGGAAGAAGGTGTAACTGGGGTGATCAGTAAGTTTGCGGATGACACGAAAATGGCTGGACTTGCAGACAGTGAGGAGCATTGTCAGAAGCTACAGAAGGATATAGATAGGCTGGAAATTTGGGCAAAGAAATGGCAGATGGAGTTCAATCCAGATAAATGCAAAGTGATGCATTTTGGTAGAACTAACGTACGGGGGAGCTATACGATAAATGGCAGAACCATAAAGGGTGTAGATACGCAGAGGGACCTGGGTGTGCAAGTCCACAGATCCTTGAAGGTGACGTCACAGGTGGAGAAGGTGGTGAAGAAGGCATATGGCATGCTTGCCTTTCTAGGACGGGGCATAGAGTATAAAAGTTGGGGTCTGATGTTGCAGATGTCTAGAATGTTGGTTCGGCCACATTTGGAATACTGCGTCCAGTTCTGGTCGCCACACTACCAGAAGGACGTGGAGGCTTTAGAGAGAGTACAGAGGAGGTTTACCAGGATGTTGCCTGGTGTGGAAGGGCTTAGTTATGAGGAGAGATTGGGTAAACTGGGGTTGTTCTCACTGGAAAGACAGAGGATGAGGGGTGACCTAATAGAGGTGTATAAAAGTATGAAAGGCATAGATAGGGTGAACGGTGGGAAGCTTTTTCCCAGGTCAGTGGTGACGTTCACGAGGGGTCATAGGTTCAAGGTGAATGGGGGGAGGTTTAACACGGATATCAGAAGGACGTATTTTAGACAGAGGGTGGTGGGGGCCTGGAATGCGCTGCCGGGCAAGGTGGTGGAGGCGGACACACTGGAAACATTTAAGACTTATCTAGATAGTCACATGAACAGAGTGGGAATGGAGGGATACAAAAGAATGGTCTAGTTTGGACCAGGGAGCGGCGCGGGCTTGGAGGGCCGAAGGGCCTGTTCCTGTGCTGTATTGTTCTTTGTTCTTTGTTCTTAAGCGGTGAGCTGCCCTTTGCCAGGGGTCTGGAGATTCACTCGCCCACCCCGTGCTGGGCTGACAAAGCCAAGGAGCCATTGCTATGCCCACGGGCAACAGCACAGTGCTCTTGGAGGAGGGGGCAGGGGGTGCATGGGGGGAAGGTGGAATATGAGGGAGTGGGGGAGGGGCACACATGGGGGGAGGGTGGGATGTGAGGAAGTGGGGGAGGGTGGGATGTGAGGGAGTGGGGGGGTGCATGGGGGGAGGATGGGATAAGAGGGAGTGGGGGGAGGAGGGCAAGGTGGGGAAGCGAGTGGGGTATGTTTGAGGTGAGGAATTTTCCCGAAACCCCACAGGACACAGCTGGGGAAATAAGAGTCGCCCCTGCCCAGACACAAACATCCCATCCCCTCACCCCTCACCCCCAATCCCTCACCCCCCTCACCTCAACCCCCACTCCCACTCCCCTCGCCCTCAACTCTCCCTCACTCCCACCATCTAGAAATGGAGAAATAGAGAGAGAGATGTGGGATCCTCTGGGATTCACTGAATTTCCCCCATAATCCTCATGAGGCAGAAAGACAGAAAATAAAGTCGGAAACTGGGTCAATTACTGAGCGAAGGCTCCTGAGGATTTTTCCACAATTCAGAAGTCACAGTGGAGTGGGCCCCATGGTGGACGAGGGCCCCATGGTCAAAGAGGGCCCCATGGTCAAAGAGGGCCCCACGATAGATGAGGGCCCCACAGTGGAGGAGGGTCCCACGGTCGAGGTGAGCCCAATGGTGGAGGAGGGCCCCAGGGTGGACGAGGGCCCCACGGTGGACGAGGGCCCCATGGTCAAAGAGGGCCCCATGGTAGAGGAGGGCGCCATAGTGGAGGGGGGCTCTACAGTGGGGGATGGCCCTGTGCTGAAGGGATTGCTGCACGGTCGAGGAATTTGTAGTTGCGGAACAGTTATGGAGTCTGGGTTTGGAAAGGTTGGATGATCCAGTGATGGAGGAGTTTGGGGGAATTGAAGTGTCTGACAGTGGGGCAATTGGAGATCTGGGGATCGGGGAGGGGGAGGAAATGATTCTGAAGACTCATTGATGAGACAGGCTGGGTTTGATGGGCCGAGCGGCTGAAGCTCATTTCACCGAAGGCTCGCTGGCCGGAATGGCCGGAGCGGCTGAACTGGACCTACATGTGGCTCCCGGGTTCCATGCCACTGGGCTGGGGGTAGAAGGGTTTGTCCAGCTCCCCATCTCCCTCCATCTCTCTCCATTTCCCTCCATCTACTGACATCTCCCTCCATCTGGTAATTATAGACCGGTTAGTCTTACTTCGGTGGTTGGTAAATTGATGGAAAAGGTCCTTAGAGATGGGATTTACGACCATTTAGAAAGATGCGGATTAATCCGGGATAGTCAGCACGGATTCGTGAAGGGCAAGTCGTGCCTCACAAATTTGATAGAATTTTTTGAGGAGGTAACTAAGTGTGTTGATGAAGGTAGGGCAGTTGATGTCATATACATGGATTTTAGTAAGGCGTTTGATAAGGTCCCCCATGGTCGGCTTATGATGAAAGTGAGGAGGTGTGGGATAGAGGGAAAGCTGGCCGATTGGATAGGTAACTGGCTGTCTGATCGAAGACAGAGAGTGGTGGTCGATGGAAAATTTTCGGATTGGAGGCAGGTTGCTAGCGGAGTGCCGCAGGGATCAGTGCTTGGTCCTCTGCTCTTTGTGATTTTTATTAATGACTTAGAGGAGGGGGCTGAAGGGTGGATCAGTAAATTTGCTGATGACACCAAGATTGGTGGAGTAGTGGATGAGGTGGAGGGCTGTTGTAGGCTGCAAAGAGACACAGATAGGATGCAAAGCTGGGCTGAAAAATGGCAAATGGAGTTTAACCCTGATAAATGTGAGGTGATTCATTTTGGTAGGACTAATTTAAATGTGGATTACAGGGTCAAAGGTAGGGTTCTGAAGACTGTGGAGGAACAGAGAGATCTTGGGGTCCATATCCACAGATCTCTAAAGGTTGCCACTCAAGTGAATAGAGCTGTGAAGAAGGCCTATAGTGTGTTAGCTTTTATTAACAGGGGGTTGGAGTTTAAGAGCCGTGGGGTTATGCTGCAACTGTACAGGACCTTGGTGAGACCACATTTGGAATATTGTGTGCAGTTCTGGTCACCTCACTATAAGAAGGATGTGGAAGCGCTGGAAAGAGTGCAGAGGAGATTTACCAGGATGCTGCCTGGAGGGTAGGTCTTATGAGGAAAGGTTGAGGGAGCTGGGGCTGTTCTCTCTGGAGCGGAGGAGGCTGAGGGGAGACTTAATAGAGGTTTATAAAATGATGAAGGGGATAGATAGAGTGAACGTTCAAAGACTATTTCCTCGGGTGGATGGAGCTATTACAAGGGGGCATAACTATAGGGTTCGTGGTGGGAGATACAGGAAGGATATCAGAGGTAGGTTCTTTACGCAGAGAGTGGTTGGGGTGTGGAATGGACTGCCTGCAGTGATAGTGGAGTCAGACACTTTAGGAACATTTAAGCGGTTATTGGATAGGCACATGGAGCACACCAGGATGATAGGGAGTGGGATAGCTTGATCTTGGTTTCAGATAAAGCTCGGCACAACATCGTGGGCCGAAGGGCCTGTTCTGTGCTGTACTGTTCTATGTTCTATGTTCTATCTCCCTCCATCTCCCTCCATCCCCCTCCATCCCCCTCCATCTCCCTCCATCTCCCTCCATCCCCCTCCATCTCGCTCCATCTCCCTCCATCCCCCTCCATCCCCCTCCATCTCCCTCCATTTTCCTCCATTTCCCTCATCTCCCTCCAGCTCCCCCCAGTTCCCTCCAGCTCCCTCCAACTCCCTCCATCTCCCTCCATCTTCCTCCAGCTCCCTCCGACTCCTCGCGAATCTTCACCATGACCTGCAAAGATCAAAGGAAGCAGTGACAGAATCATTTAAAAAAAGAGTTTTGTAGCTGTAATCTTGAATAAATTCATCTCTGCGACTTGAGGGGAACGATAGTTTTAATTGTAACAGGAAAACCACGGTAACAGCCCCATAACAGAGGCTAAAACAGGGCACTGAGAAAATCTTTATGAAATGTGGGAAAGTCGGGAACTGGGTCAATTACTGAGCGAAGGCTCCTGAGGATATTTCCACAATTCAGAAGTCACAGTGGAGTGGGCCCCACGGTGGAGGAGGGCCCCATGGTCGAAGAGGGCCCCACGGTGGATGAGGCCTCCACAGCGGATGAGGGCCCCACAGTGGAGGTGAGCCCCATGGTGGAGGAGGGCCTCACAGTGGAGGAGGGCTCCATGGTCTAGGTGAGCCCAATGGTGGAGGAGGGTAAGTGATTAAGTATAGAAGGTGATTGCATTTGGGTATCGATATTGTCTCAATTGTTATCTGGAATGTGCCAGATTAATGTGAATTATTCACTATTGTATACCATATACTTTCGTCAAACCCAGTATCTTCCTACTTTATCAAAATACTGATTAATTGGAAGTAATAGACATTAGCAATATACCAAAGCAGCTGCCTTCATGGATAAGCCTAGACCATGAATGTGGGCACTATACTCAAACACAGCTGAGTGGATTCCGTCTTTCTCTGTTTCCACAAATATGCTTTCCAGAGAATTTTGATGATGATGATGAGCTGGTGATGATGAGCTGGTGATGACGAGCTGGTGATGATGAGCTGGTGATGATGAGCTGGTGATGATGGGCTGGTGATGATGAGCTGGTGATGATGAGCTGGTGATGATGAAGCTGGTGATGAAGAGCTGGTGATGATGAAGCTGGTGATGATGAAGCTGGTGATGATGAAGCTGGTGATGATGAGCTGGTGATGATGAGCTGGTGATGATGAGCTGGTGATGATGAGCTGGTGATGAAGAGCTGGTGATGATGAAGCTGGTGATGATGAAGCTGGTGATGATGAAGCTGGTGATAATGAAGCTGGTGATGATGAGCTGGTGATGAAGCTGGTGATGAAGCTGGTGATGATGAAGCTGGTGATGATGAGCTGGTGATGATGAGCTGGTGATGAAGCTGGTGATGAAGCTGGTCATGATGAGCTGGTGATGAAGCTGGTGATGAAGCTGGTGATGATTAGCTGGCGATGATGAAGCTGGTGATGATGAGCTGGTGATGATGAGCTGGTGATGATGAGCTGGTGATGAAGCTGGTGATGATGAGCTGGTGATGAAGCTGGTGATGATGAGCTGGTGATGATGAGCTGGTGATGTAGCTGGTCATGATGATCTGGTGATGATGAGCTGGTGATGATGAGCTGGTGATGAAGCTGGTGATGATGAGCTGGTGATGATGAAACTGGTGATGATGAGCTGGTGATGATGAGCTGGTGATGATGAGCTGGTGATGATGAGCTGGTGATGAAGCAGGTGATGATGAGCTGGTGATGATGAGCTGGTGATGAAGCTGGTGATGAAGCTGGTGATGATGAGCTGGTGATGATGAGCTGGTGATGAAGCTGGTGATGAAGCTGGTGATGAAGCTGGTGATGATGAGCTGGTGATGATGAGCTGGTGATGAAGCTGGTGATGATGAGCTGGTGATGATGAGCTGGTGATGATGAGCTGGTGATGATGAGCTGGTGATGATGAGCTGGTGATGAAGCTGGTGATGATGAGCTGGTGATGATGAGCTGGTGATGATGAAGCTGGTGATGATGAGCTGGTGATGAAGCTGGTGATGATGAGCTGGTGATGATGAGCTGGTGATGATGAGCTGGTGATGAAGCTGGTGATGAAGCTGGTGATGATGAGCTGGTGATGATGAGCTGGTGATGAAGCTGGTGATGAAGCTGGTGATGAAGCTGGTGATGATGAGCTGGTGATGATGAGCTGGTGATGAAGCTGGTGATGATGAGCTGGTGATGATGAGCTGGTGATGATGAGCTGGTGATGATGAGCTGGTGATGATGAGCTGGTGATGAATCTGGTGATGATGAGCTGGTGATGATGAGCTGGTGATGATGAAGCTGGTGATGATGAGCTGGTGATGAAGCTGGTGATGATGAGCTGGTGATGATGAGCTGGTGATGATGAGCTGGTGATGAAGCTGGTGATGATGAGCTGGTGATGATGAGCTGGTGATGGTGAGCTGGTGATGATGAGCTGGTGATGATGAGCTGGTGATGAAGCTGGTGATGATGAGCTGGTGATGATGAGCTGGTCATGATGAGCTGGTGATGAAGCTGGTGATGATGAGCTGGTGATGATGAGCTGGTCATGATGAGCTGGTGATGATGAGCTGGTGATGAAGCTGGTGATGATGAGCTGGTGATGATGAAGCTGGTGATGATGAGCTGGTGATGATGAGCTGGTGATGATGAGCTGGTGATGATGAAGCTGGTGATGATGAGCTGGTGATGATGAAGCTGGTGATGATGAGCTGGTGATGATGAGCTGGTGATGATGAGCTGGTGATGATGAGCTGGTGATGATGAAGCTGGTGATGATGAGCTGGTGATGATGAGCTGGTGATGATGAGCTGTTGATGATGAAGCTGGTGATGATGAGCTGGTGATGATGAGCTGGTGATGATGAGCTGGTGATTATGAGCTGGTGATGATGAGCTGGTGATGAAGCTGGTGATGATGAGCAGGTGATGATGAGCTGGTGACGATGAGCTGGTGATGATGAAGCTGGTGATGATGAGCTGGTGATGATGAGCTGGTGATGATGGGCTGGTGATGATGAGCTGGTGATGATGAGCTGGTGATGATGAGCTGGTGATGATGAGCTGTTGATGATGAAGCTGGTGATGATGAGCTGGTGATGATGAGCTGGTGATGATGAGCTGGTGATGATGAGCTGGTGATGATGAGCTGTTGATGATGAATCTGGTGATGATGAGCTGGTGATGATGAGCTGGTGATGATGAGCTGGTGATGATGAAGCTGGTGATGATGAGCTGGTGATGATGAGCTGGTGATGATGAAGCTGGTGATGATGAGCTGGTGATGATGAGCTGGTGATGATGAAGCTGGTGATGATGAACTGGTGATGATGAGCTGGTGATGATGAGCTGGTGATGATGAGCTGGTGATGATGAGCTGGTGATGATGAGCTGGTGATGATGAGCTGGTGATGATGAAGCTGGTGATGATGAGCTGGTGATGATGAGCTGGTGATGATGAGCTGGTGATGATGAGCTGGTGATGAAGCTGGTGATGATGAAGCTGGTGATGATGAGCTGGTGATGATGAGCTGGTGATGATGAGCTGGTGATGATGAAGCTGGTGATGATGAGCTGGTGATGATGTGCTGGTGATGATGAGCTGGTGATGATGAAACTGGTGATGATGAGCTGGTGATGAAGCTGGTGATGATGAGCTGGTGATGATGAGCTGGTGATGATGAGCTGGTGATGAAGCTGGTGATGATGAAGCTGGTGATGATGAGCTGGTGATGATGAGCTGGTGATGATGAGCTGGTGATGATGAGCTGGTGATGATGAGCTGGTGATGATGAGCTGGTGATGATGAAGCTGGTGATGATGAGCTGGTGATGAAGCTGGTGATGATGAGCTGGTGATGATGAGCTGGTGATGATGAGCTGGTGATGATGAGCTGGTGATGATGAGCTGGTGATGATGAGCTGGTGATGATGAGCTGGTGATGAAGCTGGTGATGATGAGCTGGTGATGATGAGCTGGTGATGATGAGCTGGTGATGATGAGCTGGTGATGAAGCTGGTGATGATGAGCTGGTGATGATGAAGCTGGTGATGATGAGCTGGTGATGATGAGCCGGTGATGATGAGCTGGTGATGATGAAGCTGGTGATGATGAGCTGGTGATGATGAGCTGGTGATGATGAGCTGGTGATGATGAGCTGGTGATGAAGCTGGTGATGATGAGCTGGTGATGATGAAGCTGGTGATGATGAGCTGGTGATGATGAGCCGGTGATGATGAGCTGGTGATGATGAAGCTGGTGATGATGAGCTGGTGATGAAGCTGGTGATGATGAGCTGGTGATGATGAGCTGGTGATGATGAGCTGGTGATGATGAGCTGGTGATGATGAGCTGGTGATGAAGCTGGTGATGATGAGCTGGTGATGATGAGCTGGTGATGATGAGCTGGTGATGATGAGCTGGTGATGATGAGCTGGTGATGATGAGCTGGTGATGAAGCTGCTGATGATGAGCTGGTGATGATGAGCTGGTGATGATGAAGCTGGTGATGATGAGCTGGTGATGATGAGCTGGTGATGATGAGCTGGTGATGATGAGCTGGTGATGATGAGCTGGTGATGATGAGCTGGTGATGATGAGCTGGTGATGATGAGCTGGTGATGATGAGCTGGTGATGATGAGCTGGTGATGAAGCTGGTGATGATGAGCTGGTGATGATGAAGCTGGTGATGATGAGCTGGTGATGATGAGCTGGTGATGAAGCTGGTGATGATGAGCTGGTGATGATGAAGCTGGTGATGATGAGCTGGTGATGATGAAGCTGGTAATGATGAGCTGGTGATGATGAAGCTGGTGATGATGAGCTGGTGATGATGAAGCTGGTGATGATGAGCTGGTGATGATGAGCTGGTGATGATGAGCTGGTGATGATGAGCTGGTGATGATGAGCTGGTGATGATGAGCTGGTGATGATGAGCTGGTGATGATGAGCTGGTGATGATGAGCTGGTGATGATGAAGCTGGTGATGATGAGCTGGTGATGATGAAGCTGGTGATGATGAGCTGGTGATGATGAGCTGGTGATGAAGCTGGTGATGATGAGCTGGTGATGATGAGCTGGTGATGATGAGCTGGTGATGAAGCTGGTGATGATGAAGCTGGTGATGATGAGCTGGTGATGATGAAGCTGGTGATGATGAGCTGGTGATGATGAGCTGGTGATGAAGCTGGTGATGAAGCTGGTGATGATGAGCTGGTGATGAAGCTGGTGATGATGAAGCTGGTGATGATGAGCTGGTGATGATGAAGCTGGTGATGATGAGCTGGTGATGATGAAGCTGGTGGTGAAGCTGGTGATGATGAGCTGGTGATGATGAGCTGGTGATGATGAGCTGGTGATGATGAGCTGGTGATGATGAGCTGGTGATGATGAAGCTGGTGATGATGAGCTGGTGATGATGAGCTGGTGATGAAGCTGGTGATGATGAGCTGGTGATGATGAAGCTGGTGGTGAAGCTGTTGATGATGAGCTGGTGGTGAAGCTGGTGATGATGAGCTGGTGATGATGAGCTGGTGATGATGAGCTGGTGATGATGAGCTGGTGATGATGAGCTGGTGATGATGAGCTGGTGATGATGAAGCTGGTGATGATGAGCTGGTGATGATGAGCTGGTGATGATGAAGCTGGTGATGATGAGCTGGTGATGAAGCTGGTGATGATGAGCTGGTGATGATGAGCTGGTGATGATGAGCTGGTGATGATGAGCTGGTGATGATGAGCTGGTGATGATGAGCTGGTGATGATGAGCTGGTGATGAAGCTGGTGATGATGAGCTGGTGATGATGAGCTGGTGATGATGAGCTGGTGATGATGAGCTGGTGATGAAGCTGGTGATGATGAGCTGGTGATGATGAAGCTGGTGATGATGAGCTGGTGATGATGAGCCGGTGATGATGAGCTGGTGATGATGAAGCTGGTGATGATGAGCTGGTGATGATGAGCTGGTGATGATGAGCTGGTGATGATGAGCTGGTGATGAAGCTGGTGATGATGAGCTGGTGATGATGAAGCTGGTGATGATGAGCTGGTGATGATGAGCCGGTGATGATGAGCTGGTGATGATGAAGCTGGTGATGATGAGCTGGTGATGAAGCTGGTGATGATGAGCTGGTGATGATGAGCTGGTGATGATGAGCTGGTGATGATGAGCTGGTGATGATGAGCTGGTGATGAAGCTGGTGATGATGAGCTGGTGATGATGAGCTGGTGATGATGAGCTGGTGATGATGAGCTGGTGATGATGAGCTGGTGATGATGAGCTGGTGATGAAGCTGCTGATGATGAGCTGGTGATGATGAGCTGGTGATGATGAAGCTGGTGATGATGAGCTGGTGATGATGAGCTGGTGATGATGAGCTGGTGATGATGAGCTGGTGATGATGAGCTGGTGATGATGAGCTGGTGATGATGAGCTGGTGATGATGAGCTGGTGATGATGAGCTGGTGATGATGAGCTGGTGATGAAGCTGGTGATGATGAGCTGGTGATGATGAAGCTGGTGATGATGAGCTGGTGATGATGAGCTGGTGATGAAGCTGGTGATGATGAGCTGGTGATGATGAAGCTGGTGATGATGAGCTGGTGATGATGAAGCTGGTAATGATGAGCTGGTGATGATGAAGCTGGTGATGATGAGCTGGTGATGATGAAGCTGGTGATGATGAGCTGGTGATGATGAGCTGGTGATGATGAGCTGGTGATGATGAGCTGGTGATGATGAGCTGGTGATGATGAGCTGGTGATGATGAGCTGGTGATGATGAGCTGGTGATGATGAGCTGGTGATGATGAAGCTGGTGATGATGAGCTGGTGATGATGAAGCTGGTGATGATGAGCTGGTGATGATGAGCTGGTGATGAAGCTGGTGATGATGAGCTGGTGATGATGAGCTGGTGATGATGAGCTGGTGATGAAGCTGGTGATGATGAAGCTGGTGATGATGAGCTGGTGATGATGAAGCTGGTGATGATGAGCTGGTGATGATGAGCTGGTGATGAAGCTGGTGATGAAGCTGGTGATGATGAGCTGGTGATGAAGCTGGTGATGATGAAGCTGGTGATGATGAGCTGGTGATGATGAAGCTGGTGATGATGAGCTGGTGATGATGAAGCTGGTGGTGAAGCTGGTGATGATGAGCTGGTGATGATGAGCTGGTGATGATGAGCTGGTGATGATGAGCTGGTGATGATGAGCTGGTGATGATGAAGCTGGTGATGATGAGCTGGTGATGATGAGCTGGTGATGAAGCTGGTGATGATGAGCTGGTGATGATGAAGCTGGTGGTGAAGCTGTTGATGATGAGCTGGTGGTGAAGCTGGTGATGATGAGCTGGTGATGATGAGCTGGTGATGATGAGCTGGTGATGATGAGCTGGTGATGATGAGCTGGTGATGATGAGCTGGTGATGATGAAGCTGGTGATGATGAGCTGGTGATGATGAGCTGGTGATGAAGCTGGTGATGATGAGCTGGTGATGATGAGCTGGTGATGATGAAGCTGGTGATGATGAGCTGGTGATGAAGCTGGTGATGATGAGCTGGTGATGATGAGCTGGTGATGATGAGCTGGTGATGAAGCTGGTGATGATGAGCTGGTGATGATGTGCTGGTGATGATGAGCTGGTGATGATGAGCTGGTGATGAAGCTGGTGATGATGAGCTGGTGATGAAGCTGGTGATGATGAAGCTGGTGATGATGAGCTGGTGATGATGAGCTGGTGATGATGATGCTGGTGATGATGAGTGGAAATTCTTATCTTTCTTTGTTTTGATTAATTATAGCATCTTTACGGAGGTCAGTTAAGTTACTGAAGATTGAGGCCAAACCCTGTAACTTCTGTGGCCTGTTTGCATTGGTATGACCTCACTTCCAGGCCGGTGAGCCCTACATCAGTGGTGGGGAAATTATTGGAGAGCGTTCTTCGAGACAGGATTTATTCCCACTTGGAAATAAGCGGACGTGTTAGTGAGAGGCAACATGGTTTTGTGAAGGGGAAGTCGTGTCTCACGAACTTGATCGAGTTTTTCGAGGAAGTGACGAAGATGATTGATGAGGGTAGGGCAGTGTACTTCAGCAATGATTGATAAGGGTGGGGACATGGACTTCAATAAGGCCTTTGACAAGGTCCCTCATGGCAGACTGGTGCAGAAGATGATGCCTCATAGGATCAGAGGTGAGCTGGCAAGGTGGATACAAAACTGGCTCGGTCAAAGAACACTGTAAGAGTTTTAACAACACCAGGTTAAAGTCCAACAGGTTTATTTGATAGCAAATACCATTAGCTTTCAGAGCACTGCTCCTTCGTCAGATGGAGTGGAAATGTGCTCTCAAACAGGGCACAGACACAAAATCAAGTTACAGAATACTGATTAGAATGCGAATCCCTACAGTCGACCAGGTCTTAAAGATACAGACAATGTGAGTGGAGGGAGCATTAAGCACAGGTTAAAGAGATGTGTATTGTCTCCAGACAGGACAGCCTGCAAGTCCAGGAGGCAAGCTGTGGGGTTACTGATAATGTGACATAAATCCAACGTCCCGGTTTAGGCTGTCTTCATGTGTGCGGAACTTGGCTATCAGTTTCTGCTCAGCGACTCTGCGCTGTCGTGTGTCATGAAGGCTGCCTTGGAGAACACTTACCTGAAGATCAGAGGCTGAATGCCCGTGACAGCTGAAGTGCTCCCCCACAGGAAGAGAACAGTCTTGTCTGGTGATTGTCGAGCGGTGTTCATTCATCCGTTGTCATAGCGTCTGCATGGTTTCCCCAATGTACCATGCCTCGGGACATCCTTTCCTGCAACGTATCAGGTATTTTGCTACCAAATAAACTTATTTGCTACCAAATAACGTATTTTGCTACCAAATAAACCTGTTGGGACTTTAACCTGGTGTTGTTAAAACTCTTACTGTGTTCACCCCAGTCCAACGCTGGCAACTACACATCATGACTAATGTCGGTCAAAGAAGACAGAGGGTAGCAGTGGAAGGGTGCGTTTCTGAATGGAGGGCTGTGACAAGTGGCGTTCCTCAGGGATCAGTGCTGGGACCTTTTCTGTTTGTAACATATATAAATGATTTGGAGGAAAATGTAACTAGTTTGATTAGTAAGTTTGCGGATGACACAAAAAAGTTGGTGGATTTGCGGATAGCGATGAGGACCATCAGAGGATACAGCAGGATATAGATCAGATGGAGACTTGGGTGGAGAGATGGCAGATGGAGTTTAATCCGGACAAATGTGAGGTAATGCATTTTGGAAGGTCTAATAAAGAACAAAGAACAAAGAACAATACAGCACAGGAACAGGCCCTTCGGCCCTCCAAGCCCGTGCCGCTCCCTGGTCCAAACTAGACCATTCTTTTGTATCCCTCCATTCCCACTCCGTTCATGTGGCTGTCTAGATAAGTCTTAAACATTCCCAGTGTGTCTGCCTCCACCACCTTGCCTGGCAGCGCATTCCAGGCCCCACCACCCTCTGTGTAAAATATGTCCTTCTGATATCTGTGTTAAACCTCCCCCCCCCTCACCTTGAACCTATGACCCCTTGTGAACGTCACCACCGACCTGGGGAAAAGCTTCCCACCGTTCACCCTATCTATGCCTTTCATAATTTTATACACCTCTATTAAGTCTCCCCTCATCCTCCGTCTTTCCAGGGAGAACAACCCCAGTTTACCCAATCTCTCCTCATAACTAAGCCCCTCCATACCAGACAACATCCTGGTAAACCTCCTCTGTACTCTCTCTAAAGCCTCCACGTCCTTCTGGTAGTGTGGCGACCAGAACTGGACGCAGTATTCCAAATGCGGCCGAACCAACATTCTATACAACTGCAACATCAGACCCCAAGTTTTATACTCTATGCCCCGTCCTAGAAAGGCAAGCATGCCATATGCCTCCTTCACCACCTTCTCCACCTGTGACGTCACCTTCAAGGATCTGTGGACTTGCACACCCAGGTCCCTCTGCGTATCTACATCCTTTATGGTTCTGCCATTTATCGTATAGCTCCTCCCTACATTATTTCTACCAAAATGCATCACTTCGCATTCATCAGGATTGAACTCCATCTGCCATTTCTTTGCCCAAATTTCCAGCCTATCTATATCCTTCTGTAGCTTCTGACAATGCTCCTCACTATCTGCAAGTCCTGCCAATTTTGTGTCGTCCGCAAACTTACTGATCACCCCAGTTACACCTTCTTCCAGATCGTTTATATAAATCACAAACAGCAGAGGTCCCAATACAGAGCCCTGCGGAACACCACTAGTCACAGGCCTCCAGCCGGAAAAAGACCCCTCCACTGCCACCCTCTGTCTTCTGTGACCAAGCCAGTTCTCCACCCATCTAGCCACCTCCCCCTTTATCCCATGAGATCCAACCTTTTTCACCAGCCTACCATGAGGGACTTTGTCAAACGCTTTACTAAACTCCATATAGACGACATCCACGGCCCTTCCCACGTCAACCATTTTGGTCACTTCTTCAAAAAACTCCACCAGGTTAGTGAGGCATGACCTCCCTCTCACAAAACCATGCTGACTATCGTTAATGAGTTTATTCCTTTCTAAATGCGCATACATCCTATCTCTAAGAATCTTCTCCAACAACTTCCCCACCACGGACGTCAAGCTCACCGGCCTATAATTACCCGGGTTATCCTTCCTACCCTTCTTAAAGGTGGGAAATACAGATGGGAAATATACAGTAAATGGCAGAACCCTTAAATGTATCGATAGGCAGAGGGATCTGGGTGTACAGGTACACAGGTCACTGAAAGTGGCAACGCAGGTGGAGAAGGTAGTCAAGAAGGCATACGGCATGCTTGCCTTCATCAGCCGGGGCATTGAGTTTAAAAATTGGCAAGTCATGTTGCAGCTTTATAGAACCTTAGTTAGGCCGCACTTGGAATATAGTGTTCAATTCTGGTCGCCACACTAACGGAAGGATGTGGAGGCTTTGGAGAGGGTACAGAAAAGATTTACCAGGATGTTGCCTGGTATGGAGGGCATTAGCTATGAGGAGAGGTTGGAGAAATTTGGTTTGTTCTCACTGGAACGACGGAGGTTGAGGGGCGCAAAGAACAAAGAACAAAGAACAGTACAGCACAGGAAACAGGCCCTTCGGCCCTCCAAGCCTGTGCCGCTCCTTGGTCCAACTAGACCAATCGTTTGTATCCCTCCATTCCCAGGCTGCTCATGTGACTATCCAGGTAAGTCTTAAACGATGTCAGCGTGCCTGCCTCCACCACCCTACTTGGCAGCGATTCCAGGCCCCCACCACTCTCAGTGTAAAAAACGTCCCTCTGATATCTGAGTTATACTTCGCCCCTCTCACCTTGAGCCCGTGACCCCTCGTGATCGTCACCTCCGACCTGGGAAAAAGCTTCCCACTGTTCACCCTATCTCTTCCCTTCATAATCTTGTACACCTCTATTAGATCTCCCCTCATTCTCCGTCTTTCCAAGGAGAACAACCCCAGTCTACCCAATCTCTCCTCATAGCTAAGACCCTCCATACCAGGCAACATCCTGGTAAACCTTCTCTGCACTCTCTCTAAAGCCTCCACGTCCTTCTGGTAGTGCGGCGACCAGAACTGGACGCAGTACTCCAAATGTGGCCTAACCAGCGTTCTATACAGCTGCATCATCAGACTCCAGCTTTTATACTCTATACCCTGTCCTATAAAGGCAAGCATACCATATGCCTTCTTCCCCACCTTCTCCACCTGTGTTGCCACCTTCAAGGATTTGTGGACTTGCACACCTAGGTCCCTCTGATGGAAGTCTACAAGATTATGAGAGGCATGGACAGAGTGGATAGTCAGAAGCTTTTTCCCAGGTTGGAAGAGTCAATTACTAGGGGGCATAGGTTTAAGGGGTGAGGGGCAAGGTTTAAAGGAGATGTACGAGGCAGATCTTTTACACAGAGTGGTGGGTGCCTGGAACTCGTTGCTGGGGGAGGTAGTGGAAGCGGATACAGTAGTGACTTTTTAAGTGGCGTCTTGACAAATACATGAATAGGATGGGAATTGAGGGAGATGGTCCCCGAAAGGGTAGAGGGTTTTAGTTAAGTCGGGGAGCATGGTCGGTGCAGGCTTGGAGGGGCCGAAGGGCCTGTTCCTGTGCTGTAATTTTCTTTGTTCTTTGTGCATTTTTTTAAAAATCAGGCAGTTTCAACATATCCCCTTTTTCCAAGGCAAATTGTGTTTGACTAGTTATCTGAGGAACTAACACAGATAACTATTATCCATTCTTGAATAATCCGAACACAACCACCTGGTACTCCAGATGTGAGCTGGGATTCTGTCACCTCACCCACGCTGGGATTCTCCGATCCCGCTGCAGTGAACGGAACGCCAAATTCTCCATTCCCGCTTGCTAAAGGGAACCTATGGATGTGAAATACTTGGATTTCCAGAGGATATTCAACATGACTGCACAAAAATAAGAGTTTGTGGTATAGTGGCACTATATTGGCATGGATAGAGGGTTGGTTAGCGAACAGGAAATGGAGAGTAGGCATAAATGGCTCATTTTTGAGTTGGTAAGTTATAACAGTTAGATTGTCTGGGCATCAACCATTTACATTCTATATCAATGACTTGGATGAAAGGACTGAAGGTATGGTGACTAAATGTTCTAATGACACAAAGTTTAGTAGGAGAGTCAGTTGTGAAGAGGGCAAAGGGTTATAGATAGGTAAAGCGAGCAGGCAAAAAGTTAGCAGATTGAGGATAATGCGGGAAAATGTGGAGTTGTCCACTTTGACAGGAGAATAGAGAAATGACACATTATTAGAATGGAGAAAGACTGCTGAACTCGGCATTACAGAGGGATCTGGCTGCCCTGGGACATGGAGCAAACAAAGTTCATCTGCAGGTATGCAGCAAGTGAACAGGAAAGCAAATGTAATGTTATTGTTTATTGCAGTGGGGATGGAATATAAAGATAGGGAGGTTTTGCTGCACTTGTACAGATACTCGGTGAGACCACGGCCGAGATTCTCCAATCTCACTTGCCCCACCACCCTTGCCAGCGAGAATGGGGAATTTGGCGTTCCGTTCCCTGCAACAGGATCGGACAATCCCAGCGTGGGCAAGGTAGGAGAATCCCAGCTCACATCTGGAGTAGCAGGTGGTTGTGTTTAAAAATGGATTTAATTGCATTGGGAACGAAATGGAGAAATAGATCCTGAGATGTCGGGGTTATTCTGTGAGGGAACATCAGCCAAGTGGGTCATTGGAGCTTCGGAGGAGGAAAGGTAACCTTGTTGAAACGTACAAGATTCCTCGGGGACTTGACTGGGTGGATACTGAATGAACGTTTTATATTATATATCAGCATATGAATGAGAAGGAGGCCACTCAGCCCCTCGAGCTTGCTTCATCACTTAAGACGACCATGATTGATCGGAATCTATGCACCTTAGCCACTAAAATATTCAAGGGCTGTGCTTCAACCGTTCCCTCAGGGAGAGAGTTCCAGATACTCACCACCCTCTGAGAGAATTAATTTCTCCCCATCTCCATTTATCCCCTTATTTTTAAACAGTGACTCCGAGTTCCAGATTCTCTCACAAGAGGAAACATTTTCTCCACATCCACCCTGTGTTAAGAGCCACTGTGCATGTGCTGATCTGTCAGTGCCGGGATCAGCGCATGCGCAGTAGCCCCGCGCTACCGCCCTCCCAATTGTTGGCCAACTCGATCGCTGGCCAACCCCACAACCGCCACAAAGCTGGCCATGCGACCCCCCCCCACCCCTCGATTGCTGCACCTCTGACGCCTCCCCCCCCCCCCCCCCCCCGCCAACCCCACCCCCCCTCCCCCCATGGCTCGAATGCTCCTGCTTCCTGGGCTTTTCATATTGTAAATTCTCTAAGCACAATGTAGACACAGTTAAAATGAAACTACACCCACAGACATGTAGGCACTTTTGTTTACCATGAATCTAACTAAAGTTTTGATGCATTCTGACACAAAATTAAACTCACTCAAATCTACATCTTTAATATCCAACTACACAAATATAGATTGGTTAAAACTACCTTTGCTTCCTAATAATCTATTCTGTGTATCCTTAAGTCTTTGCCATTGCATCTCTGTTGACATATCCCTTAACCTAATGTGCCAATTTATGTTACTCAGTTCTTCTCTCAAAATTACCCTAATTTTAGTTTAAAAAACACAGTCTTGGACCCACTCTTCTCTCCCTCAAATTCAATCGCATTATGGTCACTGCTACCTTGGGGCACCTTCCCTATGATATCATGAATTAATCCCATTTCATTGTACAATACTGTGTCCGGGATACTCAGCTCTCTGGTTGACTCTAGAACATGTTGTTTTTAAGATGCTATCCCAGAAACATTCTATGAACTCCTCCTCCAGGTTACCTTTGCCCATTTGAATTTCCACTCTACATGTGGATTAACATCTCCCATGCTTACCGCTGTACCCTGCTGACAGGCTCCAACTATTTCTCCCTTTATGCTCCGCCCTGCCACGTGGTTAATGTCTGGGGGTTTGTACACCACTCCCACAAATGACTTCTTGCCTTTACCATTTCTCACCTCTACCCAAACCATTTTCACATCCTGGTTTCCTGAACTTAGGTCATCCCTCTGTGTTGTTCCAAAACCATCATTAATTCACAAAGCCACTCCTCTACCTTTCCCTCACTTCCTGTCTTTCCATGTCGTGTACGCTTTAATATTCAGGTTGCAATCCGGGTTATCCTGTAGCCATGTCTCTGGAATGCCAATCTGATTACACTTATTAATTTCCCTGTATGCTCTCAGTTCATCTGTTTTGTTTTGAGTGCTTTGTGCATTCAGATGCAGAGCTTTTAGTTTTATCATTGCATTATTTTTGTAACATCCAGCCTTACCTACTGAATTAGATTGTACTCCTTTCCTGTCACGGTCTGTTTATCATTTCCTATATTGGTACCGTCTTCTCTAGTATTGTCTCTACACCTTCCTTGCACCCACTATTCAGTTTAAAACTCTCTCTATTTCACTCTCTGTACCCCAGCACAGTTCAGGTGTAGACCATCCCAAAGGTACAGATGCCACTTTCCACAGTCCTGCTGCTACTTTCCCCAGACTGGAACCCATTTCTCTCACACCGGGCTTTGAGGTACACATTCAGTTCTCTAATCTGATTGGTCCGATGCCATGGCTCAGGTGAAAATCCACTTTTATGCTCTGCTGCTTACTTTGTTGCCACGATCCTCCTACTGACTACACAGAACCTCCTTCCTCATTCTATCTCTGTCGCACCTACATAGACCATGACCACTGGATCCTCAGCATCCCACTGCAAGATGCTCTCCAGCCCAGAGGAAATGTCCTGAACCTTGGTACCGAGCTGGAAGCACAGCCATCTGATATCTGATTTCTTGTTGCAGAGAACAGTGTCAATCCCCTTCATGATATTCTCCTCTGCGACCACATTTACAGAAGGAAAATCATGGTGGACAAATCTACAGGAATTCTTTGAGGGTGTAACCAGTAGAGTTGATGAGGGGGAGTCAGTGGATATGGTTTATTTGGACTCTCAGTAGCTTTTGACAAAGTCCTACATAAGAGATTAGTGTATAAAATGAAAGCACTTGGGATTGAGGGTAGAGTGCTGAGACAGATAGAAAACTGGATGGCAGACAGGAAACAAAGTAGAAATAAACGTGTCTTTTTCCAAATGGCAGACGGTGACGAGTGGGGTACCCCAGGGGTCAGTGCTGGGACCCCAGCTATTCACTATATGTTAGAATAATTTAGATAAGGGAACTAAATGTAATATTTCCAAATTTGCAGATGACAAGTTAAATTGCTAAATTGGGGGAAGACTAATTACAACAATATTAGGCAGGAACTGAAGAATGTAGATTAGGGGAAGATGTTTGAGGGCAAATCAACATCTGGCATGTGGGAGGCTTTTAAGTGTAAGTTGATAGGGATTCAGAACCGGCACATTCCTCTAAGGATGAAGGATAAGTATGGCAGGTTTTGGGAACCTTGGATAACGAGAGATATTGTGAGCCTAGTCAAAACAGTTGGACTTTAACCTGGTGTTGTTAAAACTCTTACTGTGTTCACCCCGATCCAACGCTGGCATCTCTCCAGGGGAGGTCCCAGAGGATTGGAGAATAGCCAAGGTTGCTCCTTTGTTTAAGAAGGGTAGCAAGAATAATCCAGATAATTACAGGCCGGTGAGCCTTACCTCAGTGGTCGGGAAATTATTGGAGAGGATTCTTCGAGACAGGATTTATTCCCACTTGGAAATAAGTGGATGTATTAGCGAGAGGCAACATGGTTTTGTGAAGGGGAGGTCATGTCTCACTAACTTGATCGAGTTTTTCAAGGAAGTGACGAAGATGATTGATGAGGGTAGGGCAGTGGATGTTGTCTACATGGACTTCAGTGAGGCTTTTGACAAGGTCCCTCATGGCAGACTGGTGCAGAAGGTGAAGTCGCATGGGATCAGAGGAGAGCTGGCAAGGTGGATACAAAACTGGCTCGGTCACAGAAGACAGAGAGTAGCAGTGGAAGGGTGTGTTTCTGAATGGAGGGCTGTGACAAGTGGCATTCCTCAGGGATCAGTGCTGGGACCTTTGCTGTTTGCAAGATATATAAATGATTTGGAAGAAAATGTAACTGGTTTGATTAGTAAGTTTGCAGACGACACAAAGGTTGGTGGATTTGCGGATAGCGATGAGGACCATCAGAGGATACAGCAGGATATAGATCAGTTGGAGACTTGGGCAGAGAGATGGCAGATGGAGTTTAATCCGGACAAATGTGAGGTAATGCATTTTGGAAGGTCTAATAAAGATAGGAAATATACAGTAAATGGCAGAACCCTTAAGAGTATTGATAGGCAGAGGGATCTGGGTGTACAGGTACACAGGTCACTGAAAGTGGCAATGCAGGTGGAGAAGGTAGTCAAGAAGGCAAACGGCATGCTTGCCTTTATCAGCTGGGGCATTGAGTTTAAAAATTGGCAAGTCATGTTGCAGCTTTATAGAAACTTAGTTAGGCCGCACTTGGAATATAGTGTTCAATTCTGGTCGCCACACTACCAGAAGGATGTGGAGGCTTTGCAGACGGTACAAAAACAACAAAGAACAAAGAACAGTACAGCATAGGAAACAGGCCCTTCGGCCCTCCAAGCCTGTGCCGCTCATTGTTCCAACTAGGCCATTCGTTTGGATCCCTCCATTCCCAGACTGCTCATGTGACTATCCAGGTAAGTCTTAAACGATGCCAGCATGTCTGCCTCCACCACCCTACTTGGCAGCGCATTCCAGGCCCCCACCACTCTCAGTGTAAAAAAAATTCCTCTGATAGCTGAGTTATACCTCGCCCCTCTCACCTTGAGCCCGTGACCCCTCGTGATCATCACCTCCGACCTGGGAAAAAGCTTCCCACTGTTCACCCTATCTATACCCTTCATAATCTTGTATACCTCTATTAGATCTCCCCTCATTCTCCGTCTTTCCAGGGAGAACAACCCCAGTTTACCCAATCTCTCCTCATAGCTAAGACCCTCCATACCAGGCAATATCCTGGTGAACCTTCTCTGCACTCTCTCTAAAGCCTCCACGTCCTTCTGGTAGTGCGGCGAACAGAACTGGATGCAGTACTCCAAATGTGGCCTAACCAGCGTTCTATACAGCTGCATCATCAGACTCCAGCTTTAATACTCTATACCCTGTCCTATAAAGGCAAGCGTACCATATGCCTTCTTCACCACCTTCTCCACCTGTGCTGCCACCTTCAAGGATTTGTGGACTTGCACACCTAGGTCCCTCTGTGTTTCTATACTCTTGATGGCTCTGCCATTTATTGTATAACTCCCCCCTACGTTAGTTCTTCCAAAATGTTTCACTTCGCATTTATCTGGATTAAATTCCATCTGCCATTTCTCCGCCCAATTTTCCAGCCTATCAATATCCTGCTGTATTGTCCGACAATAGAACATAGAACATAGAACAGTACAGCACAGAACAGGCCCTTCGGCCCACGATGTTGTGCCGAGCTTTATCTGAAACCAAGATCAAGCTATCCCACACCCTATCATCCTGGTGTGCTCCATGTGCCTATCCAATAACCGCTTAAATGTTCCGAAAGTGTCTGACTCCACTATCACTGCAGGCAGTCCATTCCACACCCCAACCACTCTCTGCGTAAAGAACCTACCTCTGATATCCTTCCTGTATCTCCCACCACGAACCCTATAGTTATGCCCCCTTGTAATAGCTCCATCCACCCGAGGAAATAGTCTTTGAACGTTCACTCTATCTATCCCCTGCATCATTTTATAAACCTCTATTAAGTCTCCCCTCAGCCTCCTCCACTCCAGAGAGAACAGCCCTAGCTCCCTCAACCTTTCCTCATAAGACCTACCCTCCAAACCAGGCAGCATCCTGGTAAATCTCCTCTGCACTCTTTCCAGCGCTTCCATATCCTTCTTATAGTGAGTGACCAGAACTGCACACAATATTCCAAATGTGGTCTCACCAAGGTCCTGTACAGTTGCAGCATAACCCCACGGCTCTTAAACTCCTATCCCCTGTTAATAAAAGCTAACACACTATAGGCCTTCTTCACAGCTCTATCCACTTGAGTGGCAACCTTTAGAGATCTGTGCATATGGACCCCAAGATCTCTCTGTTCCTCCACAGTCTTCAGAACCCTACCTTTGACCCTGTAATCCACATTTAAATTAGCTCAGGGAGACGAGAGATGAAATTGCTGGGCCTCTGACGGAAATCTTTGTCGCTGCTTTGGGCACGGGTGAGGTCCCTGAGGATTGGAGGATAGCGAATGTGGTCCCGTTGTTTAAGAAGGGCGGCACAGTAGCACAGTGGTTAGCACTGCTGCTTCACAGCTCCAGGGTCCCGGGTTCGATTCCCGGCTCGGGTCACTGTCTGTGTGGAACATAGAACATAGAACATAGAACAGTACAGCACAGAACAGGCCCTTCGGCCCACGATGTTGTGCCGAGCTTTATCTGAAACCAAGATCAAGCTATCCCACTCCCTATCATCCTGGTGTGCTCCATGTGCCTATCCAATAACCGCTTAAATGTTTCTAAAGTGTCTGACTCCACTATCACTGCAGGCAGTCCATTCCACACCCCAACCACTCTCTGCGTAAAGAACCTACCTCTGATATCCGTCCTGTATCTCCCACCACGAACCCTATAGTTATGCCCCCTTGTAATAGCAATGTTTGCACATTCTCCTCGTGTCTGCGTGGGTTTCCTCCGGGTGCTCCGGTTTCCTCCCACAGTCCAAAGATGTGTGAGTTAGGTTGATTGGCCAGGTTAAAAATTGCCCCTTAGAGTCCTGGGATGCGTGGATTAGCGGGTAAAATATGTGGGGGTAGGGCCTGGGTGGGATTGTGGTCGGTGCAGACTCGATGGGCCGAATGGCCGCCTTCTGCACTGTAGGGTTTCTATGATTCTATGATTCTATGATAAGGGGAGCAGGGATAACCCAGGTAATTATAGGCCGGTGAGCTTGACGTCCGTGGTAGGGAAGTTGTTGGAGAGGATTCTTAGAGACAGGATGTATGTGCCTTTAGAACAGAACAATCTCATTAGTGACAGACAGCATGGTTTTGTGAGAGGGAGGTCGTGCCTTACAAATTTGGTGGAGTTTTTTGAGGAAGTGACAAAAACGGTTGATGAGGGAAGGGCCGTGGATGTCGTCTATATGGATTTCAGTAAGGCATTTGACAAAGTCCCACATGGCAGGTTGGTTAAGAAGGTTAAGGCTCATGGGATACAAGGAGAAGTGGCTAGATGGGTGGAGAACTGGCTTGGCCATAGGAGACAGAGGGTAGTGGTCGAAGGGTCTTTTTCCGGCTGGAGGTCTGTGACCAGTGGTGTTCCGCAGGGCTCTGTACTGGGACCTCTGCTATTTGTGATATATATAAATGATTTGGAAGAAGGTGTAACTGGTGTAATCAGCAAGTTTGCGGATGACACGAAGATGGCTGGAATTGCGGATAGCGAAGAGCATTGTCGGGCAATACAGCAGGATATAGATAGGCTGGAAAATTGGGCGGCGAGGTGGCAGATGGTGTTTAATCCGGATAAATGCGAAGTGATGCATTTTGGAAGAAATAATGTAGGGAGGAGTTATACAATCAATGGCAGAGTCATCAGGAGTATAGAAACACAGAGGGACCTAGGTGTGCAAGTCCACAAATCCTTGAAGGTGGCAACACAGGTGGAGAAGGTGGTGAAGAAGGCATATGGTATGCTTGCCTTTATAGGACGGGGTATAGAGTATAAAAGCTGGAGTCTGATGATGCAGCTGTATAGAACGCTGGTTAGGCCACATTTGGAATACTGCGTCCAGTTCTGGTCGCCGCACTACCAGAAGGACGTGGAGGTGTTAGAGAGAGTGCAGAGAAGGTTTACCAGGATGTTGCCTGGTATGGAGGGTCTTAGCTATGAGGAGAGATTGGGTAAACTGGGGTTGTTCTCCTTGGAAAGACGGAGAATGAGGGGAGATCTAATAGAGGTGTACAAGATTATGAAGGGTATAGATAGGGTGAACAGTGGGAAGCTTTTTCCCAGGTCGGTGGTGACGATCACGAGGGGTCACGGGCTCAAGGTGAGAGGGGCGAAGTATAACTCAGATATCAGAGGGACGTTTTTTACACAGAGGGTGGTGGGGGCCTGGAATGCGCTGCCAAGTAGGGTGGTGGAGGCAGGCACGCTGACATCGTTTAAGACTTACCTGGATAGTCACATGAGCAGCCTGGGAATGGAGGGATACAAACGATTGGTCTAGTTGGACCAAGGAGCGGCACAGGCTTGGAGGGCCGAAGGGCCTGTTTCCTGTGCTGTACTGTTCTTTGTTCTTTGTTCTTTATGTTTGTGAACCTACCTCTCCACTCACCTTATGAAGGAGCCGCGCTCCGAAAGCTCGTGCTACCAAATAAACCTGATGGACTTTAACCTGGAGTTGTAAGACTTCTTACTGAAATTTTAGAGGGTCTTGGTGAGGTCACACCCAGAATATTGTGTGCAGTTTTGGAAGATGCAATCAGGCTACTGAGTTGGAAAATCAGCCATGATTATAATGAATGGCAGAGCAGGTTGGAGGGGCTGAATGGCCTATTCCTGCTCCTGATTCATCTGTTTGGACGTGGAGTTGCTTCTTCCGGGAGTTAATGTCAGACATGGCGGGATTGAAAGTCCTCCTTCTCTGCTCGAACCATTCAATGATACTCTGATTTAGAATCACCTGGAAACAGTGGACTCCCACCCAGGTGGAGGGAATAAAAGCCAGGCACAGTAAATAATCAAGAAGGCTGATCTTTATATCAAAGCGACATAGTAACATTGGGGAAGGAACCATGCGACAGTTTATAAAACTAGTGTCAAAGCTGTTGTAAATTTGTACAACCAATACAATCCTGTCAGACGTAATGGAACATTGCGATAGCTGAGAGCGGGAGAGGTTTATTCAGCTGTTCCATTGTTCTTCCACTTCCAATTTTGTAAATTGGAAGTTGCCATGTGTGAATTGTGACAGTTCGGATAATATACAAAAGTTTCTCCCCTCACAGTTTACAAACAAACCAATAAATGTCTGGACATGATCTAATACTGACCAATGAACCTGGACAGGTGTCAGATCTCTCAGTGGGAGAGCATCTTGGGGATAGCGATCATAACTCGATCTCCTTTAGGCTTGCATTGGAAAAAGAGAGGATCAGGCAAGCTAGGAAAGTGTTTATATGGAGTAAGGGGAAATATGAAGACATTAGACAGCAAATTAGAGGAGTAAATTGGAAGGAGGTATTCTCGGGGAAATGTACTGAAGAGAGGTGGCAGTTTTTCAAGGAATGTCTGTCTAGAGTTCTACAGGACAACATTCCGAGCAGACAGGGAGGTGTTGGTCGGTTAAAGGAACCGTGGTGCACGAAAGCTGTGCAGGACCTAGTCGAGAAGAAAAGGAAAGCGTACAAAAGGTTCAGAGAGCTTGGCGAAGATAGGGATCTAGATGAGTATACGGCTTGTAGGAAGGGACTAAAGAAGGAAATTAGGAGAGCCAGAAGGGGTCACGAGAAGGCCCTGGCAGGTAGGATTAAGGAGAACCCTAAGGCGTTCTATAAATATGTGAAGAGTAAAAGGATGAGACGTGATGGAATAGGGCCTATAAAAGGTGAAGGCGGGAAAGTCTGTACGGAACCAGTAGAAATGGCAGAGGTGCTCAATGAATATTTTGCCTCGGTTTTCACAGAAGAGAAGGACCTGGGTGGATGTACTGCGGGCGTGCGGTGGACTGAAAGGATTGAGCATGTGGACTTTAAGAAAGAGGTTGTGCTGGAATCTTTGAATGGCATCAAGATAGATAAGTCGCCGGGTCCAGATGGGATGTACCCCAGGTTACTGTGGGAGGCGAGGGAAGAGATTGCAGAGCCTCTGGCGATGATCTTTGCGTCGTCAATGGAGACGGGAGAGGTGCCGGAGGATTGGAGGATTGCGGATGTGGTTCCTATTTTCAAGAAGGGGAATAGGGATAGCCCAGGTAATTACCGACCGGTGAGTCTAACCTCAGTGGTTGGTAAACTGATGGAGAAGATCCTGAGGGACAGGATATATGAGCATTTAGAGAGGTTTAGTATGTTCAAGAATACTCAGCATGGCTTTGTCAAGGGCAGATCGTGCCTTACGAGCCTGGTGGAGTTCTTCGAAAATGTAACTAAACACATTGACGAAGGGAAGGCGGTAGATGTGGTTTATATGGATTTTAGCAAGGCGTTCGATAAGGTCCCCCATGCAAGGCTTCTGGAAAAAGTGAGAGGGCATGGGATCCAAGGGGCTGCTGCACGGTGGATCCAGAACTGGCTTGCCCAAAGGAGGCAGAGAGTGGCTATAGATGGGTCTTTTTCTAATTGGAGGTTGGTCACCAGTGGTGTGCCCCAGGGATCTGTTCTGGGACCCTTGCTGTTTGTCATTTTCATAAATGACCTGGATGAGGAAGCGGAGGGATGGGTTGGTAAGTTTGCCGACGACACGAAGGTTGGTGGGGTTGTGGATAGTCTGGAGGGATGTCAGAAGTTACAGAGGGACATAGATAGGATGCAAGACTGGGCGGACAAGTGGCAGATGGACTTCAACCCAGATAAATGCGTAGTGGTCCATTTTGGTAGGTCAAATGGGATGAAGGAGTGCAATATAAAGGGAAAGGCTCTTAGTACTGTAGAGGATCAGAAGGACCTTGGGGTCCGGGTCCATAGGACTCTAAAATCGGCCCCGCAGGTGGAGGAGGTGGTTAAGAAGGTGTATGGTGTGCTAGCCTTTATCAATCAAGGGATTGAGTTTAGGAGCCCGGGGTTAATGATGCAGCTATATAAGACCCTCGTCAGACCCCACTTGGCGTACTGTGCTCAGTTCTGGTCGCCTCACTATAGGAAGGATGTGGAAAAGATTGAAAGGGTGCAGAGGAGATTTACAAGGATGTTGCCTGGATTGAGTGGCATGCCTTATGAGGATAGGCTGAGGGAGCTCGGTCTTTTCTCCTTGGAGAGACGAAGGACCAGAGGAGACCTAATAGAGGTGTATAAGATGTTGAGAGGCATAGATTGGATGGACTCTCAGAGGCTTTTCCCAGGGTGGAAATGTCTGCTACGAGAGGACACAGGTTTAAGGTGCTGGGGGGTAGGTATGGGGGAGATGTTAGGGGTAAGTTTTTCACACAGAGGGTGGTGGGCGAGTGGAATCGGCTGCCGTCAGTGGTGGTGGAGGCGAACTCAATAGGGTCGTTTAAGAGACTCCTGGATGAGTACATGGAGCTTAATAGGATGGAGGGTTATAGGTAGGTCGAGAAGGTAGGGATATGTTCAACACAACTTGTGGGCCGAAGGGCCTGTTTGTGCTGTAGTTTTCTATGTTTCTACGTTCTATTACTCGGAGCGGGAGATCACTGGGGATCAATTTCACTGACACACTGACTCAAACGGCAAATATGATGGATTATTAATCACACAAGACTGTCCAAAAAGTTGCTGTGACAATGGGCAGATGGAGCAGACATTATCTCCCCCGTCTGTTGCTCATACTCCTGGTCCCAGACGCAGTCTGAGAAAGCTTTTCCTTGACACGGCTGTTTTCATAGATTACATCTGAAACATTGATGAGTCAAATGTTAGATGGAGGAAAGTGTCAGTGAACATCATTCAAGTGGAACTAGAGGGACACACACTCATAATGCAGACTTAGTGACCTCGGCACTAACAAAATAAATTACAAACTAAATAGCACAGAATCGCAGAAATGTTATGGTGCAGAAGGAGGCCATTCAGCCCATCATCTTCTGCATCAGCTCTCCAAATGCACATCATTACTTAGCCCCATTCCCCTGCCTTTTTCCACGTACCTCTGCACATTGTCTCGATTTAAATAATCATCCAATGTTCACCTGCCTTGATTGAATCTGTCTCCACCACACTCTCAGACAGTACATTCCAGATCCTAACCACTCGCTGTGTCAATCAGTCTCCGCCGCACTCTCAGACAGTACGTTCCAGATCCTAACCACTCGCTCTGTGAATCTATCTTCACCACACTCTCAGAAAGTACATTCCAGATTCTAACCACTCGCTGTGTGAATCTGTCTCCACCACACTCTCAGACAGTGCATTCCAGATCCTAACCACTCGCTCTGTGAATCTATCTTCACCACACTCTCAGAAAGTACATTCCAGATTCTAACCACTCGCTGTGTCAATCAGTCTCCGCCGCACTCTCAGACAGTACGTTCCAGATCCTAAGGACTCGCTCTGTGAATCTATCTTCACCACACTCTCAGAAAGTACATTCCAGATTCTAACCACTCGCTGTGTGAATCTGTCTCCACCACACTCTCAGACAGTACATTCCAACCCATAACCACTCGCTGTGTGAATCTGTCTCCACCACACTCTCAGACAGTGCATTCCAGATCCTAACCACTCACTGTGTGAATCAGTCTCCATCGAACTCTCAGACAGTACATTCCAGACACTAACCACTCGCTGTGTGAATCTCTATCCACCACACTCTCAGGCAGTACATTCCAGACCCTAACCACTCACTGTGTGAATCTCTATCCACCACACTCTCAGACAGTACATTCCAGACCCTAACCACTCGCTGTGTGAATCTCTATCCACCACACTCTCAGGCAGTACATTCCAGACCCTAACCACTCACTGTGTGAATCTCTATCCACCACACTCTCAGACAGTACATTCCAGACCCTAACCACTCGCTGTGTGAATCTCTATCCACCACACTCTCAGGCAGTACATTCCAGACCCTAACCACTCGCTGTGTGAATCGATCTCCACCACACTCTCAGACAGTGCATTCCAGATCCTAACCACTCGCTGTGGGAATCTGTCTCCACCACACTCTCAGGCAGTGTACTCCAGATCCTAACCACTCGCAGTGTGAAAGTGTCTCCACCGCACTCTCAGACAGTGCATTCCAGACCCTAACCACTCACTGTGTGAATCTGTCTCCACCACACTCTCAGACAGTGCATTCCAACCCATAACCACTCGCTGTGTGAATCTGTCTCCACCACACTCTCAGACAGTGCATTCCAGATCCTAACCATACGCTGTGTGAATCTGTCTCCACCACACTCTCAGACAGTGCATTCCAGATCCTAACCACTCGCTGTGTGAATCTGTGTCCACCACACTCTCAGACAGTGCATTCCAGATCCTAACCATACGCTGTGTGAATCTGCCTGCACCACACTCTCGGATCGTACATTCCAGATCCTAGCCTCTCGCTTTGTGTATCTGTCTCCACCACACTCTCAGACAGTGCATTCCAGATCCTAACCACTCACTGTGTGAATCAGTCTCCATCGAACTCTCAGACAGTACATTCCAGATCCAAACCACTCGCTGTGTGAATCTCTATCCTCCACACTCTCAGACAGTACATTCCAGACACTAACCACTCGCTGTGTGAATCTGCCTTCACCACACTCTCAGACAGTACATTCCAGATCCGAAACTGTCGCTGTGTGAATCTGTCTCCCCCACACCCTCACACAATGTAGTCCAGACACTAACCACTCGCTGTGTGAATCTGTCTCCACCACACTCTCAGACAGTACATTCCAGACCCTAACCACTCGCTGTGTGAACCTGTCCCCACCACACTCTCAGACAGGGCATTCCAGATCCTAACCACTCGCTGTGTGAATCTGTCTCCCCTAAACTCTCAGACAGTACATTCCAGATCCTAACCACTCGCTGTGTGAATCTGTCTCCACCACACTCTCAGACAGTGCGTTCCAGACCCTAACCACTCACTGTGTGAATCTGTCTCCACCACACTCTCACAAAGTGTGTTCCAGACACTAACCACTCGCTGTGTGAATCTGTCTCCACCACACTCTCAGACAGTACATTCCAGACCCTAACCACTCGCTGTGTGAATCTGTCTCCACCACACTCTCAGACAGTGCTTTCCAGATCCTAACCACTCTCTGTGTGAATCTGTCTCCACCACACTCTCAGACAGTACATTCCAGATCCTAACCACTCGCTGTGTGAATCTGTCTCCACCACACTCTCACATAGTGTATGCCAGACCCTAACCATTCGCTGTTTGAATCTGTCTCCACCACACTCTCAGACAGTGCGTTCCAGACCCTAACCACTCGCTGTTTGAATCTGTCTCCACCACACTCTCAGACAGTGCGTTCCAGATCCTAACCACTTGCTGTGTGAATCTGTCTGCACCACACTTTCAGACAGTGCATTCCAGATCCTAACCACTCGCTGTGTGAATCTGTCTCCCCCACACTCTCAGACAGGGCTTTCCAGATCCTCACCACTCGCTGTGTGAATCTGTCTCCACCACACTCTCAGGCAGTACATTCCAGATCCTAACCACTCGCTGTGTGAATCTGTCTCCACCACACCCTCACACAGTGTGTTCCAGACCCTAACCACTCGCTGTTTGAATCTGTCTCCACCACACTCTCAGAGAGTGCGTTCCAGACCCTAACCACTCGCTGTTTGAATCTGTCTCCACCACACTCTCAGACAGTGCGTTCCAGACCCTAACCACTCGCTGTTTGAATCTGTCTCCACCACACATCTCAGACAGTGCGTTCCAGATCCTAACCACTCGCTGTGTGAATCTGTCTGCACCACACTTTCAGACAGTGCGTTCCAGATCCTAACCACTCGCTGTGTGAATCTGTCTCCCCTAAACTCTCAGACAGTGCGTTCCAGATCCTAACCACTCGCTGTGTGAATCTGTCTCCACCACACTCTCAGACAGTACATTCCAGATCCTCACCACTCGCTGTGTGAATCTGTCTCCACCACACTCTCAGACAGTGCATTCCAGATCCTAACCACTCGCTGTGTGAATCTGTCTCCACCACACTCTCAGACAGTGCGTTCCAGAACCTAACCACTCGCTGTGTGAATCTGTCTCCACCACACTCTCAAACAGTGCTTTCCAGATCCTAACCACTCTCTGTGTGAATCTGTCTCCACCACACTCTCAGACAGTACATTCCAGATCCTAACCACTCGCTGTGTGAATCTGTCTCCACCACACTCTCAGACAGTGCATTCCAGATCCTCACCACTCGCTGTGTGAATCTGTCTCCACCACACTCTCAGACAGTGCATTCCAGATCCTAACCACTCGCTGTGTGAATCTGTCTCCACCACACTCTCAGACAGTGCTTTCCAGATACTAACCACTCGCTGTGTGAATCTGTCTCCACCACACTCTCAGACAGTACATTCCAGATCCTAACCACTCGCTGTGTGAATCTGTCTCCACCACACTCTCAGACAGTGCTTTCCAGATACTAACCACTCGCTGTGTGAATCTGTCTCCACCACACTCTCAGACAGTACATTCCAGATCCTAACGACTCGCTGTGTGAATCTGTCTCCACCACACTCTCAGACAGTACATTCCAGATCCTAACCACTCACTGTGTGTATCTGTCTCCACCACACTCTCAGACAGTACATTCCAGATCCTAACCACTCGCTGTGTGAATCTGTCTCCACCACACCCTCACACAGTGTGTTCCAGACCCTAACCACTCGCTGTTTGAATCTGTCTCCACCACACTCTCAGACAGTGCGTTCCAGATCCTAACCACTCGCTGTGTGAATCTGTCTCCACCACACCCTCACACAGTGTGTTCCAGACCCTAACCACTCGCTGTTTGAATCTGTCTCCACCACACTCTCAGACAGTGCGTTCCAGATCCTAACCACTTGCTGTGTGAATCTGTCTCCACCACACTCTCAGACAGTGCGTTCCAGATCCTAACCACTCGCAGTGTGAAAGTGTCTCCACCACACTCTCAGACAGTGCGTTCCAGATCCTAACCACTCGCTGTGTGAATCTGTCTGTACCACACTTTCAGACAGTGCATTCCAGATCCTAACCACTCGCTGTGTGAATCTGTCTCCCCCACACTCTCAGACAGGGCTTTCCAGATCCTCACCACTCGCTGTGTGAATCTGTCTCCACCACACTCTCAGACAGTACATTCCAGATCCTAACCACACGCTGTGTGAATCTGTCTCCACCACACCCTCACACAGTGTGTTCCAGACCCTAACCACTCGCTGTTTGAATCTGTCTCCACCACACTCTCAGAGAGTGCGTTCCAGACCCTAACCACTCGCTGTTTGAATCTGTCTCCACCACACTCTCAGACAGTGCGTTCCAGACCCTAACCACTCGCTGTTTGAATCTGTCTCCACCACACTCTCAGACAGTGCGTTCCAGATCCTAACCACTCGCTGTGTGAATCTGTCTGCACCACACTTTCAGACAGTGCATTCCAGATCCTAACCACTCGCTGTGTGAATCTGTCTCCCCTAAACTCTCAGACAGTGCGTTCCAGATCCTAACCACTCGCTGTGTGAATCTGTCTCCACCACACTCTCAGACAGTACATTCCAGATCCTAACCACTCGCTGTGTGAATCTGTCTCCACCACACTCTCAGACAGTGCATTCCAGATCCTAACCACTCGCTGTGTGAATCTGTCTCCACCACACTCTCAGACAGTGCGTTCCAGAACCTAACCACTCGCTGTGTGAATCTGTCTCCACCACACTCTCAGACAGTGCTTTCCAGATCCTAACCACTCTCTGTGTGAATCTGTCTCCACCACACTCTCAGACAGTACATTCCAGATCCTAACCACTCGCTGTGTGAATCTGTCTCCACCACACTCTCAGACAGTGCTTTCCAGATACTAACCACTCGCTGTGTGAATCTGTCTCCACCACACTCTCAGACAGTGCGTTCCAGACCCTAACCAGTCGCTGTTTGAATCTGTCTCCACCACACTCTCAGACAGTGCTTTCCAGATCCTAACCACTCGCTGTGTGAATCTGTCTCCACCACACTCTCAGACAGTACATTCCAGATCCTAACCACTCGCTGTGTGAATCTGTCTCCACCACACTCTCAGACAGTACATTCCAGATCCTAACCACTCGCTGTGTGAATCTGTCTCCACCACACCCTCACACAGTGTGTTCCAGACCCTAACCACTCGCTGTTTGAATCTGTCTCCACCACACTCTCAGACAGTACATTCCAGATCCTAACCACTCGCAGTGTGAAAGTGTCTCCACCACACTCTCAGACAGTGCGTTCCAGATCCTAACCACTCGCTGTGTGAATCTGTCTGCACCACACTTTCAGACAGTGCATTCCAGATCCTAACCACTCGCTGTGTGAATCTGTCTCCACCACACTCTCAGACAGTGCGTTCCAGACCCTAACCACTCGCTGTGTGAATCTGTCTCCACCACACTCTCAGACAGTACATTCCAGATCCTAACCACTCGCTGTGTGAATCTGTCTCCACCACACTCTCAGACAGTACATTCCAGACAATAACCACTCGCTGTGTGAATCTGTCTCCACCACACTCTCAGACAGTGCGTTCCAGATCCTAACCACTCGCTGTGTGAATCTGTCTCCACCACACTCTCAGACAGTGCGTTCCAGACCCTAACCACTCGCTGTTTGAATCTGTCTCCACCAAACTCTCAGACAGTGCTTTCCAGATCCTAACCACTCGCTGTGTGAATCTGTCTCCACCACACTCTCAGACAGTACATTCCAGATCCTAACCACTCGCTGTGTGAATCTGTCTGCACCACACTCTCAGACAGTGCGTTCCAGATCCTAACCACTCGCTGTGTGAATCTGTCTCCACCACACTCTCAGACAGTGCTTTCCAGATCCTAACCACTCGCTGTGTGAATCTGTCTGCACCACACTTTCAGACAGTGCATTCCAGATCCTAACCACTCGCTGTGTGAATCTGTCTCCACCACACTCTCAGACAGTACATTCCAGACAATAACCACTCGCTGTGTGAAGCTGTCTCCACCACACTCTCAGACAGTGCGTTCCAGATCCTAACCACTCGCTGTGTGAATCTGTCTGCACCACACTTTCAGACAGTGCATTCCAGATCCTAACCACTCGCTGTGTGAATCTGTCTCCACCACACTCTCAGACAGTGCGTTCCAGACCCTAACCACTCGCTGTGTGAATCTGTCTCCACCACACTCTCAGACAGTGCGTTCCAGATCCTAACCACTCGCTGTGTGAATCTGTCTGCACCACACTTTCAGACAGTGCATTCCAGATCCTAACCACTCGCTGTGTGAATCTGTCTCCACCACACTCTCAGACAGTGCGTTCCAGACCCTAACCACGCGCTGTGTGAATCTGTCTCCACCACACTCTCAGACAGTGCGTTCCAGACCCTAACCACTTGCTGTGTGAATCTGTCTCCACCACACTCTCAGACAGTACATTCCAGATCCTAACCACTCGCTGTGTGAATCTGTCTGCACCACACTCTCAGACAGTACATTCCAGATCCTAACCACTCGCTGTGTGAATCTGTCTCCACCACACTCTCAGACAGTGCGTTCCAGACCCTAACCACTCGCTGTGTGAATCTGTCTCCACCACACTCTCAGACAGTGCGTTCCAGACCCTAACCACGCGCTGTGTGAATCTGTCTCCACCACACTCTCAGACAGTGCATTCCAGATCCTAACTATACGCTGTGTGAATCTGTCTCCACCACACTCTCAGACAGTGCATTCCAGATCCTAACCACTCGCTGTGTGAATCTGTGTCCACCACACTCTCAGACAGTGCATTCCAGATCCTAACCATACGCTGTGTGAATCTGCCTGCACCACACTCTCGGATCGTACATTCCAGATCCTAGCCTCTCGCTTTGTGTATCTGTCTCCACCACACTCTCAGACAGTGCATTCCAGATCCTAACCACTCACTGTGTGAATCAGTCTCCATCGAACTCTCAGACAGTACATTCCAGATCCAAACCACTCGCTGTGTGAATCTCTATCCACCACACTCTCAGACAGTACATTCCAGACACTAACCACTCGCTGTGTGAATCTGCCTTCACCACACTCTCAGACAGTACATTCCAGACAATAACCACTCGCTGTGTGAATCTGCCTTCACCACACTCTCAGACAGTACATTCCAGATCCGAAACTGTCGCTGTGTGAATCTGTCTCCCCCACACCCTCACACAATGTAGTCCAGACACTAACCACTCGCTGTGTGAATCTGTCTCCACCACACTCTCAGACAGTACATTCCAGACCCTAACCACTCGCTGTGTGAATCTCTATCCACCACACTCTCAGACAGTACATTCCAGACACTAACCACTCGCTGTGTGAATCTGCCTTCACCACACTCTCAGACAGTACATTCCAGATCCGAAACTGTCGCTGTGTGAATCTGTCTCCCCCACACCCTCACACAATGTAGTCCAGACACTAACCACTCGCTGTGTGAATCTGTCTCCACCACACTCTCAGACAGTACATTCCAGACCCTAACCACTCGCTGTGTGAACCTGTCCCCACCACACTCTCAGACAGGGCATTCCAGATCCTAACCACTCGCTGTGTGAATCTGTCTCCACCACACTCTCAGACAGTGCGTTCCAGACCCTAACCACTCACTGTGTGAATCTGTCTCCACCACACTCTCACAAAGTGTGTTCCAGACACTAACCACTCGCTGTGTGAATCTGTCTCCACCACACTCTCAGACAGTACATTCCAGACCCTAACCACTCGCTGTGTGAATCTGTCTCCACCACACTCTCAGACAGTGCTTTCCAGATCCTAACCACTCTCTGTGTGAATCTGTCTCCACCACACTCTCAGACAGTACATTCCAGATCCTAACCACTCGCTGTGTGAATCTGTCTCCACCACACTCTCACACAGTGTATTCCAGACCCTAACCATTCGCTGTTTGAATCTGTCTCCACCACACTCTCAGACAGTGCGTTCCAGACCCTAACCACTCGCTGTTTGAATCTGTCTCCACCACACTCTCAGACAGTGCGTTCCAGAACCTAACCATTCGCTGTTTGAATCTGTCTCCACCACACTCTCAGACAGTGCGTTCCAGACCCTAACCACTTGCTGTGTGAATCTGTCTGCACCACACTTTCAGACAGTGCATTCCAGATCCTAACCACTCGCTGTGTGAATCTGTCTCCCCCACACTCTCAGACAGGGCTTTCCAGATCCTCACCACTCGCTGTGTGAATCTGTCTCCACCACACTCTCAGACAGTACATTCCAGATCCTAACCACTCGCTGTGTGAATCTGTCTCCACCACACCCTCACACAGTGTGTTCCAGACCCTAACCACTCGCTGTTTGAATCTGTCTCCACCACACTCTCAGAGAGTGCGCTCCAGACCCTAACCACTCGCTGTTTGAATCTGTCTCCACCACACTCTCAGACAGTGCGTTCCAGACCCTAACCACTCGCTGTTTGAATCTGTCTCCACCACACTCTCAGACAGTGCGTTCCAGATCCTAACCACTCGCTGTGTGAATCTGTCTGCACCACACTTTCAGACAGTGCATTCCAGATCCTAACCACTCGCTGTGTGAATCTGTCTCCACCACACTCTCAGACAGTACATTCCAGATCCTAACCACTCGCTGTGTGAATCTGTCTCCACCACACTCTCAGACAGTGCATTCCAGATCCTAACCACTCGCTGTGTGAATCTGTCTCCACCACACTCTCAGACAGTGCATTCCAGATCCTAACCACTCGCTGTGTGAATCTGTCTCCACCACACTCTCAGACAGTGCGTTCCAGAACCTAACCACTCGCTGTGTGAATCTGTCTCCACCACACTCTCAGACAGTGCTTTCCAGATCCTAACCACTCTCTGTGTGAATCTGTCTCCACCACACTCTCAGACAGTACATTCCAGATCCTAACCACTCGCTGTGTGAATCTGTCTCCACCACACTCTCAGACAGTGCTTTCCAGATACTAACCACTCGCTGTGTGAATCTGTCTCCACCACACTCTCAGACAGTACATTCCAGATCCTAACCACTCACTGTGTGAATCTGTCTCCACCACACTCTCAGACAGTGCATTCCAGATCCTAACCACTCGCTGTGTGAATCTGTCTCCACCACACTCTCAGACAGTACATTCCAGATCCTAACCACTCGCTGTGTGAATCTGTCTCCACCACACCCTCACACAGTGTGTTCCAGACCCTAACCACTCGCTGTTTGAATCTGTCTCCACCACACTCTCAGACAGTGCGTTCCAGACCCTAACCACTCGCTGTGTGAATCTGTCTCCACCACACTCTCAGACAGTACATTCCAGATCCTAACCAGTCGCTGTTTGAATCTGTCTCCACCACACTCTCAGACAGTGCGTTCTAGACCCTAACCACTCGCTGTGTGAATCTGTCTCCACCACACTCTCAGACAGTGCGTTCCAGACCCTAACCACTCGCTGTGTGAATCTGTCTCCACCACACTCTCAGACAGTGCGTTCCAGACCCTAACCACGCGCTGTGTGAATCTGTCTCCACCACACTCTCAGACAGTGCATTCCAGATCCTAACCATACGCTGTGTGAATCTGTCTCCACCACACTCTCAGACAGTGCATTCCAGATCCTAACCACTCGCTGTGTGAATCTGTGTCCACCACACTCTCAGACAGTGCATTCCAGATCCTAACCATACGCTGTGTGAATCTGCCTGCACCACACTCTCGGATCGTACATTCCAGATCCTAGCCTCTCGCTTTGTGTATCTGTCTCCGCCACACTCTCAGACAGTGCATTCCAGATCCTAACCACTCACTGTGTGAATCAGTCTCCATCGAACTCTCAGACAGTACATTCCAGATCCAAACCACTCGCTGTGTGAATCTCTATCCACCACACTCTCAGACAGTACATTCCAGACACTAACCACTCGCTGTGTGAATCTGCCTTCACCACACTCTCAGACAGTACATTCCAGATCCGAAACTGTCGCTGTGTGAATCTGTCTCCCCCACACCCTCACACAATGTAGTCCAGACACTAACCACTCGCTGTGTGAATCTGTCTCCACCACACTCTCAGACAGTACATTCCAGACCCTAACCACTCGCTGTGTGAACCTGTCCCCACCACACTCTCAGACAGGGCATTCCAGATCCTAACCACTCGCTGTGTGAATCTGTCTCCCCTAAACTCTCAGACAGTACATTCCAGATCCTAACCACTCGCTGTGTGAATCTGTCTCCACCACACTCTCAGACAGTGCGTTCCAGACCCTAACCACTCACTGTGTGAATCTGTCTCCACCACACTCTCACAAAGTGTGTTCCAGACACTAACCACTCGCTGTGTGAATCTGTCTCCACCACACTCTCAGACAGTACATTCCAGACCCTAACCACTCGCTGTGTGAATCTGTCTCCACCACACTCTCAGACAGTGCTTTCCAGATCCTAACCACTCTCTGTGTGAATCTGTCTCCACCACACTCTCAGACAGTACATTCCAGATCCTAACCACTCGCTGTGTGAATCTGTCTCCACCACACTCTCACACAGTGTATTCCAGACCCTAACCATTCGCTGTTTGAATCTGTCTCCACCACACTCTCAGACAGTGCGTTCCAGACCCTAACCACTCGCTGTTTGAATCTGTCTCCACCACACTCTCAGACAGTGCGTTCCAGACCCTAACCATTCGCTGTTTGAATCTGTCTCCACCACACTCTCAGACAGTGCGTTCCAGACCCTAACCACTTGCTGTGTGAATCTGTCTGCACCACACTTTCAGACAGTGCATTCCAGATCCTAACCACTCGCTGTGTGAATCTGTCTCCCCCACACTCTCAGACAGGGCTTTCCAGATCCTCACCACTCGCTGTGTGAATCTGTCTCCACCACACTCTCAGACAGTACATTCCAGATCCTAACCACTCGCTGTGTGAATCTGTCTCCACCACACCCTCACACAGTGTGTTCCAGACCCTAACCACTCGCTGTTTGAATCTGTCTCCACCACACTCTCAGAGAGTGCGCTCCAGACCCTAACCACTCGCTGTTTGAATCTGTCTCCACCACACTCTCAGACAGTGCGTTCCAGACCCTAACCACTCGCTGTTTGAATCTGTCTCCACCACACTCTCAGACAGTGCGTTCCAGATCCTAACCACTCGCTGTGTGAATCTGTCTGCACCACACTTTCAGACAGTGCATTCCAGATCCTAACCACTCGCTGTGTGAATCTGTCTCCACCACACTCTCAGACAGTACATTCCAGATCCTAACCACTCGCTGTGTGAATCTGTCTCCACCACACTCTCAGACAGTGCATTCCAGATCCTAACCACTCGCTGTGTGAATCTGTCTCCACCACACTCTCAGACAGTGCATTCCAGATCCTAACCACTCGCTGTGTGAATCTGTCTCCACCACACTCTCAGACAGTGCGTTCCAGAACCTAACCACTCGCTGTGTGAATCTGTCTCCACCACACTCTCAGACAGTGCTTTCCAGATCCTAACCACTCTCTGTGTGAATCTGTCTCCACCACACTCTCAGACAGTACATTCCAGATCCTAACCACTCGCTGTGTGAATCTGTCTCCACCACACTCTCAGACAGTGCTTTCCAGATACTAACCACTCGCTGTGTGAATCTGTCTCCACCACACTCTCAGACAGTACATTCCAGATCCTAACCACTCACTGTGTGAATCTGTCTCCACCACACTCTCAGACAGTGCATTCCAGATCCTAACCACTCGCTGTGTGAATCTGTCTCCACCACACTCTCAGACAGTACATTCCAGATCCTAACCACTCGCTGTGTGAATCTGTCTCCACCACACCCTCACACAGTGTGTTCCAGACCCTAACCACTCGCTGTTTGAATCTGTCTCCACCACACTCTCAGACAGTGCGTTCCAGACCCTAACTACTCGCTGTGTGAATCTGTCTCCACCACACTCTCAGACAGTACATTCCAGATCCTAACCAGTCGCTGTTTGAATCTGTCTCCACCACACTCTCAGACAGTGCGTTCTAGACCCTAACCACTCGCTGTGTGAATCTGTCTCCACCACACTCTCAGACAGTGCGTTCCGGACCCTAACCAGTCGCTGTTTGAATCTGTCTCCACCACACTCTCAGACAGTGCTTTCCAGATCCTAACCACTCGCTGTGTGAATCTGTCTCCACCACACTCTCAGACAGTACATTCCAGATCCTAACCACTCGCTGTGTGAATCTGTCTCCACCACACTCTCAGACAGTACATTCCAGATCCTAACCACTCGCTGTGTGAATCTGTCTCCACCACACCCTCACACAGTGTGTTCCAGACCCTAACCACTCGCTGTTTGAATCTGTCTCCACCACACTCTCAGACAGTACATTCCAGATCCTAACCACTCGCAGTGTGAAAGTGTCTCCACCACACTCTCAGACAGTGCGTTCCAGATCCTAACCACTCGCTGTGTGAATCTGTCTGCACCACACTTTCAGACAGTGCATTCCAGATCCTAACCACTCGCTGTGTGAATCTGTCTCCACCACACTCTCAGACAGTGCGTTCCAGACCCTAACCACTCGCTGTGTGAATCTGTCTCCACCACACTCTCAGACAGTACATTCCAGATCCTAACCACTCGCTGTGTGAATCTGTCTCCACCACACTCTCAGACAGTACATTCCAGACAATAACCACTCGCTGTGTGAATCTGTCTCCACCACACTCTCAGACAGTGCGTTCCAGATCCTAACCACTCGCTGTGTGAATCTGTCTCCACCACACTCTCAGACAGTGCGTTCCAGACCCTAACCACTCGCTGTTTGAATCTGTCTCCACCACACTCTCAGACAGTGCTTTCCAGATCCTAACCACTCGCTGTGTGAATCTGTCTCCACCACACTCTCAGACAGTGCGTTCCAGATCCTAACCACTCGCTGTGTGAATCTGTCTGCACCACACTTTCAGACAGTGCATTCCAGATCCTAACCACTCGCTGTGTGAATCTGTCTCCACCACACTCTCAGACAGTGCGTTCCAGACCCTAACCACTCGCTGTGTGAATCTGTCTCCACCACACTCTCAGACAGTGCGTTCCAGATCCTAACCACTCGCTGTGTGAATCTGTCTGCACCACACTTTCAGACAGTGCATTCCAGATCCTAACCACTCGCTGTGTGAATCTGTCTCCACCACACTCTCAGACAGTGCGTTCCAGACCCTACCCACGCGCTGTGTGAATCTGTCTCCACCACACTCTCAGACAGTGCGTTCCAGACCCTAACCACTTGCTGTGTGAATCTGTCTGCACCACACTCTCAGACAGTACATTCCAGATCCTAACCACTCGCTGTGTGAATCTGTCTCCACCACACTCTCAGACAGTGCGTTCCAGACCCTAACCACTCGCTGTGTGAATCTGTCTCCATCACACTCTCAGACAGTGCGTTCCAGACCCTAACCACGCGCTGTGTGAATCTGTCTCCACCACACTCTCAGACAGTGCATTCCAGATCCTAACCATACGCTGTGTGAATCTGTCTCCACCACACTCTCAGACAGTGCATTCCAGATCCTAACCACTCGCTGTGTGAATCTGTGTCCACCACACTCTCAGACAGTGCATTCCAGATCCTAACCATACGCTGTGTGAATCTGCCTGCACCACACTCTCGGATCGTACATTCCAGATCCTAGCCTCTCGCTTTGTGTATCTGTCTCCACCACACTCTCAGACAGTGCATTCCAGATCCTAACCACTCACTGTGTGAATCAGTCTCCATCGAACTCTCAGACAGTACATTCCAGATCCAAACCACTCGCTGTGTGAATCTCTATCCACCACACTCTCAGACAGTACATTCCAGACACTAACCACTCGCTGTGTGAATCTGCCTTCACCACACTCTCAGACAGTACATTCCAGATCCGAAACTGTCGCTGTGTGAATCTGTCTCCCCCACACCCTCACACAATGTAGTCCAGACACTAACCACTCGCTGTGTGAATCTGTCTCCACCACACTCTCAGACAGTACATTCCAGACCCTAACCACTCGCTGTGTGAACCTGTCCCCACCACACTCTCAGACAGGGCATTCCAGATCCTAACCACTCGCTGTGTGAATCTGTCTCCCCTAAACTCTCAGACAGTACATTCCAGATCCTAACCACTCGCTGTGTGAATCTGTCTCCACCACACTCTCAGACAGTGCGTTCCAGACCCTAACCACTCACTGTGTGAATCTGTCTCCACCACACTCTCACAAAGTGTGTTCCAGACACTAACCACTCGCTGTGTGAATCTGTCTCCACCACACTCTCAGACAGTACATTCCAGACCCTAACCACTCGCTGTGTGAATCTGTCTCCACCACACTCTCAGACAGTGCTTTCCAGATCCTAACCACTCTCTGTGTGAATCTGTCTCCACCACACTCTCAGACAGTACATTCCAGATCCTAACCACTCGCTGTGTGAATCTGTCTCCACCACACTCTCACACAGTGTATTCCAGACCCTAACCATTCGCTGTTTGAATCTGTCTCCACCACACTCTCAGACAGTGCGTTCCAGACCCTAACCACTCGCTGTTTGAATCTGTCCCCACCACACTCTCAGACAGTGCGTTCCAGATCCTAACCACTCGCTGTGTGAATCTGTCTGCACCACACTTTCAGACAGTGCATTCCAGATCCTAACCACTCGCTGTGTGAATCTGTCTCCCCCACACTCTCAGACAGGGCTTTCCAGATCCTCACCACTCGCTGTGTGAATCTGTCTCCACCACACTCTCAGACAGTACATTCCAGATCCTAACCACTCGCTGTGTGAATCTGTCTCCACCACACCCTCACACAGTGTGTTCCAGACCCTAACCACTCGCTGTTTGAATCTGTCTCCACCACACTCTCAGAGAGTGCGTTCCAGACCCTAACCACTCGCTGTTTGAATCTGTCTCCACCACACTCTCAGACAGTGCGTTCCAGACCCTAACCACTCGCTGTTTGAATCTGTCTCCACCACACTCTCAGACAGTGCGTTCCAGATCCTAACCACTCGCTGTGTGAATCTGTCTGCACCACACTTTCAGACAGTGCATTCCAGATCCTAACCACTCGCTGTGTGAATCTGTCTCCCCTAAACTCTCAGACAGTGCGTTCCAGATCCTAACCACTCGCTGTGTGAATCTGTCTCCACCACACTCTCAGACAGTACATTCCAGATCCTAACCACTCGCTGTGTGAATCTGTCTCCACCACACTCTCAGACAGTGCATTCCAGATCCTAACCACTCGCTGTGTGAATCTGTCTCCACCACACTCTCAGACAGTGCGTTCCAGAACCTAACCACTCGCTGTGTGAATCTGTCTCCACCACACTCTCAGACAGTGCTTTCCAGATCCTAACCACTCTCTGTGTGAATCTGTCTCCACCACACTCTCAGACAGTACATTCCAGATCCTAACCACTCGCTGTGTGAATCTGTCTCCACCACACTCTCAGACAGTGCTTTCCAGATACTAACCACTCGCTGTGTGAATCTGTCTCCACCACACTCTCAGACAGTACATTCCAGATCCTAACGACTCGCTGTGTGAATCTGTCTCCACCACACTCTCAGACAGTACATTCCAGATCCTAACCACTCACTGTGTGAATCTGTCTCCACCACACTCTCAGACAGTACATTCCAGATCCTAACCACTCGCTGTGTGAATCTGTCTCCACCACACCCTCACACAGTGTGTTCCAGACCCTAACCACTCGCTGTTTGAATCTGTCTCCACCACACTCTCAGACAGTGCGTTCCAGACCCTAACCACTCGCTGTGTGAATCTGTCTCCACCACACTCTCAGACAGTACATTCCAGATCCTAACCAGTCGCTGTTTGAATCTGTCTCCACCACACTCTCAGACAGTGCGTTCTAGACCCTAACCACTCGCTGTGTGAATCTGTCTCCACCACACTCTCAGACAGTGCGTTCCGGACCCTAACCAGTCGCTGTTTGAATCTGTCTCCACCACACTCTCAGACAGTGCTTTCCAGATCCTAACCACTCGCTGTGTGAATCTGTCTCCACCACACTCTCAGACAGTACATTCCAGATCCTAACCACTCGCTGTGTGAATCTGTCTCCACCACACTCTCAGACAGTACATTCCAGATCCTAACCACTCGCTGTGTGAATCTGTCTCCACCACACCCTCACACAGTGTGTTCCAGACCCTAACCACTCGCTGTTTGAATCTGTCTCCACCACACTCTCAGACAGTACATTCCAGATCCTAACCACTCGCAGTGTGAAAGTGTCTCCACCACACTCTCAGACAGTGCGTTCCAGATCCTAACCACTCGCTGTGTGAATCTGTCTGCACCACACTTTCAGACAGTGCATTCCAGATCCTAACCACTCGCTGTGTGAATCTGTCTCCACCACACCCTCACACAGTGTGTTCCAGACCCTAACCACTCGCTGTTTGAATCTGTCTCCACCACACTCTCAGACAGTACATTCCAGATCCTAACCACTCGCAGTGTGAAAGTGTCTCCACCACACTCTCAGACAGTGCGTTCCAGATCCTAACCACTCGCTGTGTGAATCTGTCTCCACCACACTCTCAGACAGTGCGTTCCAGACCCTAACCACTCGCTGTGTGAATCTGTCTCCACCACACTCTCAGACAGTACATTCCAGATCCTAACCACTCGCTGTGTGAATCTGTCTCCACCACACTCTCAGACAGTACATTCCAGACAATAACCACTCGCTGTGTGAATCTGTCTCCACCACACTCTCAGACAGTGCGTTCCAGATCCTAACCACTCGCTGTGTGAATCTGTCTCCACCACACTCTCAGACAGTGCGTTCCAGATCCTAACCACTCGCTGTTTGAATCTGTCTCCACCACACTCTCAGACAGTGCTTTCCAGATCCTAACCACTCGCTGTGTGAATCTGTCTCCACCACACTCTCAGACAGTACATTCCAGATCCTAACCACTCGCTGTGTGAATCTGTCTGCACCACACTTTCAGACAGTGCATTCCAGATCCTAACCACTCGCTGTGTGAATCTGTCTCCACCACACTCTCAGACAGTGCGTTCCAGACCCTAACCACTCGCTGTGTGAATCTGTCTCCACCACACTCTCAGACAGTGCGTTCCAGATCCTAACCACTCGCTGTGTGAATCTGTCTGCACCACACTTTCAGACAGTGCATTCCAGATCCTAACCACTCGCTGTGTGAATCTGTCTCCACCACACTCTCAGACAGTGCATTCCAGATCCTAACCACTCGCTGTGTGAATCTGTCTCCACCACACTCTCAGACAGTGCGTTCCAGACCCTAACCACTCGCTGTTTGAATCTGTCTCCACCACACTCTCAGACAGTGCGTTCCAGACCCTAACCACTCGCTGTGTGAATCTGTCTCCACCACACTCTCAGACAGTACATTCCAGATCCTAACCAGTCGCTGTTTGAATCTGTCTCCACCACACTCTCAGACAGTGCGTTCTAGACCCTAACCACTCGCTGTGTGAATCTGTCTCCACCACACTCTCAGACAGTGCGTTCCGGACCCTAACCAGTCGCTGTTTGAATCTGTCTCCACCACACTCTCAGACAGTGCTTTCCAGATCCTAACCACTCGCTGTGTGAATCTGTCTCCACCACACTCTCAGACAGTACATTCCAGATCCTAACCACTCGCTGTGTGAATCTGTCTCCACCACACTCTCAGACTGTGCGTTCCAGATCCTAACCACTCGCTGTGTGAATCTGTCTGCACCACACTTTCAGACAGTGCATTCCAGATCCTAACCACTCGCTGTGTGAATCTGTCTCCACCACACCCTCACACAGTGTGTTCCAGACCCTAACCACTCGCTGTTTGAATCTGTCTCCACCACACTCTCAGACAGTACATTCCAGATCCTAACCACTCGCAGTGTGAAAGTGTCTCCACCACACTCTCAGACAGTGCGTTCCAGATCCTAACCACTCGCTGTGTGAATCTGTCTCCACCACACTCTCAGACAGTGCGTTCCAGACCCTAACCACTCGCTGTGTGAATCTGTCTCCACCACACTCTCAGACAGTACATTCCAGATCCTAACCACTCGCTGTGTGAATCTGTCTCCACCACACTCTCAGACAGTACATTCCAGACAATAACCACTCGCTGTGTGAATCTGTCTCCACCACACTCTCAGACAGTGCGTTCCAGATCCTAACCACTCGCTGTGTGAATCTGTCTCCACCACACTCTCAGACAGTGCGTTCCAGACCCTAACCACTCGCTGTTTGAATCTGTCTCCACCACACTCTCAGACAGTGCTTTCCAGATCCTAACCACTCGCTGTGTGAATCTGTCTCCACCACACTCTCAGACAGTACATTCCAGATCCTAACCACTCGCTGTGTGAATCTGTCTGCACCACACTCTCAGACAGTGCGTTCCAGATCCTAACCACTCGCTGTGTGAATCTGTCTGCACCACACTTTCAGACAGTGCATTCCAGATCCTAACCACTCGCTGTGTGAATCTGTCTCCACCACACTCTCAGACAGTACATTCCAGACAATAACCACTCGCTGTGTGAATCTGTCTCCACCACACTCTCAGACAGTGCGTTCCAGATCCTAACCACTCGCTGTGTGAATCTGTCTGCACCACACTTTCAGACAGTGCATTCCAGATCCTAACCACTCGCTGTGTGAATCTGTCTCCACCACACTCTCAGACAGTGCGTTCCAGACCCTAACCACTCGCTGTGTGAATCTGTCTCCACCACACTCTCAGACAGTGCGTTCCAGATCCTAACCACTCGCTGTGTGAATCTGTCTGCACCACACTTTCAGACAGTGCATTCCAGATCCTAACCACTCGCTGTGTGAATCTGTCTCCACCACTCTCAGACAGTGCATTCCAGATCCTAACCACTCGCTGTGTGAATCTGTCTCCACCACACTCTCAGACAGTGCGTTCCAGACCCTAACCACTCGCTGTGTGAATCTGTCTCCACCACACTCTCAGACAGTGCGTTCCAGACCCTAACCACGCGCTGTGTGAATCTGTCTCCACCACACTCTCAGACAGTGCATTCCAGATCCTAACCACTCGCTGTGTGAATCTGTGTCCACCACACTCTCAGACAGTGCATTCCAGATCCTAACCATACGCTGTGTGAATCTGCCTGCACCACACTCTCGGATCGTACATTCCAAATCCTAGCCTCTCGCTTTGTGTATCTGTCTCCACCACACTCTCAGACAGTGCATTCCAGATCCTAACCACTCACTGTGTGAATCAGTCTCCATCGAACTCTCAGACAGTACATTCCAGATCCAAACCACTCGCTGTGTGAATCTCTATCCACCACACTCTCAGACAGTACATTCCAGACACTAACCACTCGCTGTGTGAATCTGCCTTCACCACACTCTCAGACAGTACATTCCAGATCCGAAACTGTCGCTGTGTGAATCTGTCTCCCCCACACCCTCACACAATGTAGTCCAGACACTAACCACTCGCTGTGTGAATCTGTCTCCACCACACTCTCAGACAGTACATTCCAGACCCTAACCACTCGCTGTGTGAACCTGTCCCCACCACACTCTCAGAAAGGGCATTCCAGATCCTAACCACTCGCTGTGTGAATCTGTCTCCCCTAAACTCTCAGACAGTACATTCCAGATCCTAACCACTCGCTGTGTGAATCTGTCTCCACCACACTCTCAGACAGTGCGTTCCAGACCCTAACCACTCACTGTGTGAATCTGTCTCCACCACACTCTCACAAAGTGTGTTCCAGACACTAACCACTCGCTGTGTGAATCTGTCTCCACCACACTCTCAGACAGTACATTCCAGACCCTAACCACTCGCTGTGTGAATCTGTCTCCACCACACTCTCAGACAGTGCTTTCCAGATCCTAACCACTCTCTGTGTGAATCTGTCTCCACCACACTCTCAGACAGTACATTCCAGATCCTAACCACTCGCTGTGTGAATCTGTCTCCACCACACTCTCACACAGTGTATTCCAGACCCTAACCATTCGCTGTTTGAATCTGTCTCCACCACACTCTCAGACAGTGCGTTCCAGATCCTAACCACTTGCTGTGTGAATCTGTCTGCACCACACTCTCAGACAGTGCATTCCAGATCCTAACCACTCGCTGTGTGAATCTGTCTCCCCCACACTCTCAGACAGTGCATTCCAGATCCTAACCACTCGCTGTGTGAATCTGTCTCCACCACACTCTCAGACAGTACATTCCAGATCCTAACCACTCGCTGTGTGAATCTGTCTCCACCACACCCTCACACAGTGTGTTCCAGACCCTAACCACTCGCTGTTTGAATCTGTCTCCACCACACTCTCAGAGAGTGCGTTCCAGACCCTAACCACTCGCTGTTTGAATCTGTCTCCACCACACTCTCAGACAGTGCGTTCCAGACCCTAACCACTCGCTGTTTGAATCTGTCTCCACCACACTCTCAGACAGTGCGTTCCAGATCCTAACCACTCGCTGTGTGAATCTGTCTGCACCACACTTTCAGACAGTGCATTCCAGATCCTAACCACTCGCTGTGTGAATCTGTCTCCCCTAAACTCTCAGACAGTGCGTTCCAGATCCTAACCACTCGCTGTGTGAATCTGTCTCCACCACACTCTCAGACAGTACATTCCAGATCCTAACCACTCGCTGTGTGAATCTGTCTCCACCACACTCTCAGACAGTGCATTCCAGATCCTAACCACTCGCTGTGTGAATCTGTCTCCACCACACTCTCAGACAGTGCGTTCCAGAACCTAACCACTCGCTGTGTGAATCTGTCTCCACCACACTCTCAGAGAGTGCTTTCCAGATCCTAACCACTCTCTGTGTGAATCTGTCTCCACCACACTCTCAGACAGTACATTCCAGATCCTAACCACTCGCTGTGTGAATCTGTCTCCACCACACTCTCAGACAGTGCTTTCCAGATACTAACCACTCGCTGTGTGAATCTGTCTCCACCACACCCTCACACAGTGTGTTCCAGACCCTAACCACTCGCTGTTTGAATCTGTCTCCACCACACTCTCAGACAGTGCGTTCCAGACCCTAACCACTCGCTGTGTGAATCTGTCTCCACCACACTCTCAGACAGTACATTCCAGATCCTAACCAGTCGCTGTTTGAATCTGTCTCCACCACACTCTCAGACAGTGCGTTCTAGACCCTAACCACTCGCTGTGTGAATCTGTCTCCACCACACTCTCAGACAGTGCGTTCCGGACCCTAACCAGTCGCTGTTTGAATCTGTCTCCACCACACTCTCAGACAGTGCTTTCCAGATCCTAACCACTCGCTGTGTGAATCTGTCTCCACCACACTCTCAGACAGTACATTCCAGATCCTAACCACTCGCTGTGTGAATCTGTCTCCACCACACTCTCAGACAGTACATTCCAGATCCTAACCACTCGCTGTGTGAATCTGTCTCCACCACACCCTCACACAGTGTGTTCCAGACCCTAACCACTCGCTGTTTGAATCTGTCTCCACCACACTCTCAGACAGTACATTCCAGATCCTAACCACTCGCAGTGTGAAAGTGTCTCCACCACACTCTCAGACAGTGCGTTCCAGATCCTAACCACTCGCTGTGTGAATCTGTCTGCACCACACTTTCAGACAGTGCATTCCAGATCCTAACCACTCGCTGTGTGAATCTGTCTCCACCACACTCTCAGACAGTACATTCCAGATCCTAACCACTCGCTGTGTGAATCTGTCTCCACCACACTCTCAGACAGTACATTCCAGATCCTAACCACTCGCTGTGTGAATCTGTCTCCACCACACTCTCAGACAGTGCGTTCCAGACCCTAACCACTCGCTGTGTGAATCTGTCTCCACCACACTCTCAGACAGTACATTCCAGATCCTAACCACTCGCTGTGTGAATCTGTCTCCACCACACTCTCAGACAGTACATTCCAGACAATAACCACTCGCTGTGTGAATCTGTCTCCACCACACTCTCAGACAGTGCGTTCCAGATCCTAACCACTCGCTGTGTGAATCTGTCTCCACCACACTCTCAGACAGTGCGTTCCAGACCCTAACCACTCGCTGTTTGAATCTGTCTCCACCACACTCTCAGACAGTGCTTTCCAGATCCTAACCACTCGCTGTGTGAATCTGTCTCCACCACACTCTCAGACAGGGCATTCCAGATCCTAACCACTCGCTGTGTGAATCTGTCTCCCCTAAACTCTCAGACAGTACATTCCAGATCCTAACCACTCGCTGTGTGAATCTGTCTCCACCACACTCTCAGACAGTGCGTTCCAGACCCTAACCACTCACTGTGTGAATCTGTCTCCACCACACTCTCACAAAGTGTGTTCCAGACACTAACCACTCGCTGTGTGAATCTGTCTCCACCACACTCTCAGACAGTACATTCCAGACCCTAACCACTCGCTGTGTGAATCTGTCTCCACCACACTCTCAGACAGTGCTTTCCAGATCCTAACCACTCTCTGTGTGAATCTGTCTCCACCACACTCTCAGACAGTACATTCCAGATCCTAACCACTCGCTGTGTGAATCTGTCTCCACCACACTCTCACACAGTGTATTCCAGACCCTAACCATTCGCTGTTTGAATCTGTCTCCACCACACTCTCAGACAGTGCGTTCCAGATCCTAACCACTTGCTGTGTGAATCTGTCTGCACCACACTCTCAGACAGTGCATTCCAGATCCTAACCACTCGCTGTGTGAATCTGTCTCCCCCACACTCTCAGACAGTGCATTCCAGATCCTAACCACTCGCTGTGTGAATCTGTCTCCACCACACTCTCAGACAGTACATTCCAGATCCTAACCACTCGCTGTGTGAATCTGTCTCCACCACACCCTCACACAGTGTGTTCCAGACCCTAACCACTCGCTGTTTGAATCTGTCTCCACCACACTCTCAGAGAGTGCGTTCCAGACCCTAACCACTCGCTGTTTGAATCTGTCTCCACCACACTCTCAGACAGTGCGTTCCAGACCCTAACCACTCGCTGTTTGAATCTGTCTCCACCACACTCTCAGACAGTGCGTTCCAGATCCTAACCACTCGCTGTGTGAATCTGTCTGCACCACACTTTCAGACAGTGCATTCCAGATCCTAACCACTCGCTGTGTGAATCTGTCTCCCCTAAACTCTCAGACAGTGCGTTCCAGATCCTAACCACTCGCTGTGTGAATCTGTCTCCACCACACTCTCAGACAGTACATTCCAGATCCTAACCACTCGCTGTGTGAATCTGTCTCCACCACACTCTCAGACAGTGCATTCCAGATCCTAACCACTCGCTGTGTGAATCTGTCTCCACCACACTCTCAGACAGTGCGTTCCAGAACCTAACCACTCGCTGTGTGAATCTGTCTCCACCACACTCTCAGACAGTGCTTTCCAGATCCTAACCACTCGCTGTGTGAATCTGTCTCCACCACACCCTCACACAGTGTGTTCCAGACCCTAACCACTCGCTGTTTGAATCTGTCTCCACCACACTCTCAGACAGTGCGTTCCAGACCCTAACCACTCGCTGTGTGAATCTGTCTCCACCACACTCTCAGACAGTACATTCCAGATCCTAACCAGTCGCTGTTTGAATCTGTCTCCACCACACTCTCAGACAGTGCGTTCTAGACCCTAACCACTCGCTGTGTGAATCTGTCTCCACCACACTCTCAGACAGTGCGTTCCGGACCCTAACCAGTCGCTGTTTGAATCTGTCTCCACCACACTCTCAGACAGTGCTTTCCAGATCCTAACCACTCGCTGTGTGAATCTGTCTCCACCACACTCTCAGACAGTACATTCCAGATCCTAACCACTCGCTGTGTGAATCTGTCTCCACCACACTCTCAGACAGTACATTCCAGATCCTAACCACTCGCTGTGTGAATCTGTCTCCACCACACTCTCAGACAGTACATTCCAGATCCTAACCACTCGCTGTGTGAATCTGTCTCCACCACACCCTCACACAGTGTGTTCCAGACCCTAACCACTCGCTGTTTGAATCTGTCTCCACCACACTCTCAGACAGTACATTCCAGATCCTAACCACTCGCAGTGTGAAAGTGTCTCCACCACACTCTCAGACAGTGCGTTCCAGATCCTAACCACTCGCTGTGTGAATCTGTCTGCACCACACTTTCAGACAGTGCATTCCAGATCCTAACCACTCGCTGTGTGAATCTGTCTCCACCACACTCTCAGAAAGTACATTCCAGATCCTAACCACTCGCTGTGTGAATCTGTCTCCACCACACTCTCAGACAGTACATTCCAGATCCTAACCACTCGCTGTGTGAATCTGTCTCCACCACACTCTCAGACAGTGCGTTCCAGACCCTAACCACTCGCTGTGTGAATCTGTCTCCACCACACTCTCAGACAGTACATTCCAGATCCTAACCACTCGCTGTGTGAATCTGTCTCCACCACACTCTCAGACAGTACATTCCAGACAATAACCACTCGCTGTGTGAATCTGTCTCCACCACACTCTCAGACAGTGCGTTCCAGATCCTAACCACTCGCTGTGTGAATCTGTCTCCACCACACTCTCAGACAGTGCGTTCCAGACCCTAACCACTCGCTGTTTGAATCTGTCTCCACCACACTCTCAGACAGTGCTTTCCAGATCCTAACCACTCGCTGTGTGAATCTGTCTCCACCACACTCTCAGACAGTACATTCCAGACCCTAGCCACTCGCTGTGTGAATCTGTCTCCACCACACTCTCAGACAGTGCGTTCCAGATCCTAACCACTCGCTGTGTGAATCTGTCTCCACCACACTTTCAGACAGTGCGTTCCAGATCCTAACCACTCGCTGTGTGAATCTGTCTCCACCACACTCTCAGACAGTGCGTTCCAGATCCTAACCACTCGCTGTGTGAATCTGTCTCCACCACACTCTCAGACAGTGCGTTCCAGATCCTAACCACTCGCTGTGTGAATCTGTCTCCACCACACTCTCAGACAGTACATTCCAGATCCTAACCACTCGCTGTGTGAATCTGTCTCCACCACTCCCTTGGATCGTGCATTCCAGGTATAACCTGTTCTAATGTTTCTTTCTCACATCATAGTTGCTTCTTTTGCAATTCACTTTGAGGGGAGAATTCTCCCTTGGAGGGTGTCAGTGCTGTTGGATGAGTGAGGTGTGCGCAGGCACCCTGAGCACATCTCACAGCGCCGGAGTTCTCATCCCGTCATTTCCAGACTGGAAATTGGCAGGAAGGTGAATTAATGATGCAGCCCCTAATTAGCATGCCATTTCAATGTAATTAGCGAACCCGGGACTGAAGTCTCCGGACCCGCTCCCCCCCCCCCCCCTCCCATCCCGCCAGGAGTGGTTCACTCCAGTGGGGTTTCTAATTACCCCACACTTGTCGGGAGCTGACGACCTGACTTCATTGGAGTGGAGGGGAACTAATGGAAGCTCCCCAGAGGGTCGGCACTCGGGGGTGCTGTCCGGGGAAGGCTGGGACGGGGGGTGTCGCGGCCGAGCCTGGGCATGTTTGGAGGACCAGCAATCAGGCCATGGGGGGGTCGCAATGCCGGTGATGCAGGGATCACAGGCCGGCCACTGATTGGGAGGTCGGCAGACTGGCCACTGCGCAATGGCCCACTCAGCGCTCTGCTGCCGGCCTCTCCAGCCCGAATCACCTCCCCTTCCCCTCAGGTTTGTGAATTGAATCACGTTATCGCACTCTGCAGTTTTCAGAGTGTGGGAAATTCATTTTGAAAAGCACGCGGGATTTACTCCAGCTTGTCACAACAATTCAACGCTTAGACTATTTTTGGGAGAATTTCCCCGGGATCTGAGCCCCCTCATTCTCGAGCCTTTTACGAGTGGGAACAGTTTCTCTTTATTTCGTCTGTCCAGCTCCCTCATGGTCTCCTCTTCGCCTTCTTCCCTCCAAAAAGAACCGTCCCAACCTCCCCAATCATTCCTCAAAACTGAAGTTTCTCATCCCTGGAACCATTCATGTAAACCTCTTCTGCACTCTCTCCAATGTGGTCACATCCTCCCTATAGCGTGACACCCAGAACTGTGCACAATATTCCAGCTGAGGTCTAACTCGTGTCTTGTACAAGTTCAGCCTAACCTCCTTGCTCGTGTACTCTGTGCCCCTGTCAATAAACCCAGAATACTCTCGGCTTTAACTGCTCTCTCCACTTGTCCTGCCAGCTGCAGTGATCTGTACACAGATACACCCAGCTCCCTCTGCTCCTGCACACTTTTAACAGTTTTACCCCTTATTTTATAATGTCTCTCCACCTCAACTTCTCCACATTGAACATCATCTGCCCCTTCCACCAAAATGTCCTTGTCCTTCAAAAGTTACACATTGTTCTCTTAATAGTTCAAAAACTTTCAACTTCAGTGTCTCCAAAAAGTTTGAAATTGTCCCCTGCAAACCAAGATGTGTTCACGTGTTAATTGTTAATGTTAGTGTATTCGTGTTAGTGTGTTAGTGTTAGTGTATTAGTGTTAGTGTGTTAGTGTGTTAGCGTTAGTGTGTTAGTGTTAGTGTGTTAGTCTATTAGTGTCAGTGCGTGAGTGTTAGTGTATTCGTGTATTAGTGTGTTAGTGTGTTAGCGTTAGTGCGTTAGTGTTAGTGTGTTAGTGTATTAGTGTTAGTGTATTAGTGTTAGTGTGTTAGTGTTAATGTGTTAGTGTATTAGTGTTAGGGTGTTAATGTTAGTGTGTTCATGTATTACTGTGTTAGCGTTAGTGTGTTAGTGTTAGTGTGTTAGTGTTAATATGTTAGTGTATTAGTGATAGTGTGTTCGTGTATTAGTGTGTTAGTGTTAGTGTATTAGGGTTAGTGTATTAGTGTTAGCGTGTTAGCGTGTTCGTGTGTTCGTGTGTTCGTGTATTAGTGTTAGTGTGTTAGCGTATTTGTGAGTGTTAGTGTTTGTGCATTAGTGTGTTAGTGTGTTAACGTTAGTGTTAGTGTGTTAGTGTGTTAGTGTTAGTGTGTTAGTGTTAGTGTTAGTGTGTTAGTGTGTTCGTGTTAGTGTGTTCGTGTTAGTGTGTTCGTGTTAGTGTGTTCGTGTTAGTGTGTTAGTGTTAGTGTATTAGTGTTAGTCTGTTAGTGTTAGTGTGTTAGCGTATTAGTGTTAGTGTACTAGTGTGTTAGTGTTAGTGTGTTAGTGTTAGTGTGTTAGTGTTAGTGTATTAGTGTTAGTGTGTTTGTGTGTTAGTGTTAGTGTTGGTGTATTAGTGTGTTAGTGTGTTTGTGTTAGTGTGTTTGTGTTAGTGTGTTTGTGTTAGAGTGTGTTATTGTGTTAGTGTTAGTGTTGGTGTATTAGTGTGTTGGTGTTAGTGTGTTAGTGTGTTTGTGTTAATGTTAGTGTTGGTGTATTAGTGTGTTAGTGTGTTAGTGCTAATGTGTTAGTGTGTTTGTGTTAGAGTGTGTTATTGTGTTAGTGTTAGTGTGTTAGTGTTAGTGTGTTAGTGTGTTTGTGTTGGTGTATTAGTGTCTTAGTGTTAGTGTGTTAGTGTTAGTGTGGTGTATTAGTGTGTTAGTGTGTTAGTGTTATTGTGTTAGTGTGTTAGTGTTAGTGTGTTAATGTATTAGTGTTAGTGTTGGTGTATTAGTGTATTAGTGTATTAGTGTATTAGTGTGTTAGTGTGTTAGTGTTAGTGTGTTAGTGTATTAATGTTATTGTGTTAGTGTGTTAGTGTTAGTGTGTTTGTGTTAGTGTGTTAATGTATTAGTGTTAGTGTTGGTGTATTAGTGTGTTAGTGTGTTAGCGTTAGTGTGTTAGTGTGTTAGTGTATTAGCATTAGTGTGTTAGTGCATTAGTGTGTTAATGTGTTGGTGTGCGAGTGTTAGTATATTAGTGTATTAGTGTGTTAGTGTTAAAGTGTTAGTGTTAAAGTGTTAGTATGCAATATGTTAGTGGCATGGGATCAGAGGTCAGCTGGCAAGTTGGATACAGAACTGGCTCAGTCATAGAAGGCAGAGGGTAGCAGTGGAAGGGTGTGTTTCTGAATGGAGGGCTGTGACAAGTGGCGTTCCTCAGGGATCAGTGCTGGGATGTTTGCTATTTGTAATATATATAAATGATTTGGAGGAAAATGTAACTGGATTGATTAGTAAGTTTGCGGATGACACAAAGGTTGGTGGATTTGCGGATAGCGATGAGGACCATCAGAGGATACAGCAGGATATAGATTGGTTGGAGACTTGGGCGAAGAGATGGCAGATGGAGTTTAAACCGGACAAATGTGAGGTAATGCATTTTGGAAGGTCTAATACAGATAGAAAATATACAGTAAATGGCAGAATCCTTAAGAGTATTGATAGAGGGATCTGGGTGTACAGGTACACAGGTCACTGAAAGTGGCAATGCAGGTGGAGACGGTAGTCAAGAAGGCATACGGCATGCTTGCCTTCATCAGCCGGGGAATTGAGTTTAAAAATTGGCAAGTCATGTTGCAGCTTTATAGAACCTTAGGCTGCACTTGGGATATAGTGTTCAATTCTGGTCGCCACACTACCAGAAGGATGTGGAGGCTTTGGAGAGGGTACAGAAAAGATTTACCAGAATGTGCCTGGTATGGAGGGTATTATCTATGAGGAGAGGTTGGAGAAACTTGGTTTGTTCGCACTGGATCGGTGGAAGTTGAGGGGCGACCTGATAGAAGTCTACAAGATTATGAGAGGCATGGACAGAGTGGATAGTCAGAAGCTTTTTCCCAGGGTGGAAGAGTCAATTACTAGGGGGCACAAGTTTAAGGTGTGAGGGGCAAGGTTTAAAGGAGATGTACGTGACAAGTTTTTTACACAGATAGTGTTGGGTGCCTGGAACTCACTGCTGGGGGAGGTAGTGGAAGCAGATATGATAGTGACTTTTAAGGGGCATCTGGGCAAATACATGAACAGGATTGGAATAGACGGATATGATTACCGGAAGGGGAGGGGGTTTTAGTTCAGTCGGGCAGCATGGTCGGTGCAGGCTTGGAGGGCCGAAGGGCCTGTTCCTGTGCTATTAATTCTCTTTCTTCTATGTTTGTGTTAGTGTGTTAGTGTGTTAGTGTGTTAGTGCGTCAGTGTGTTAGTATTAATGTGTTAATGTGTTAGTGTTAGTGTGTTTGTGTTAGTATTAGTGTGTTAGTGTTAATGTGTTAGTGTGTTAGTATTAGTGTGTCAATGTATTAGTGTATTAGTGTATTAGTGTGTTAGCGTGTTAGTATTAGTGTGTTAGTGTCAGTGTGTTAGTGTGTTGGTGTTAGTGTGTTAGTGTGTTAGTATGAGTGTGTTAGTATGTTAGTGTGTCAGTGTGTTAGTATTAGTGTGTTAGTGTGTCAGTGTGTTAGTGTGCAATGTGTTAGTGTGTTAGTGTGTTAGTATTAGTGTGTCAGTGTGTCAGTGTGTCAGTGTGTCAGTGTGTTAGTATTAGTGTGCAATGTGTTAGTGTGTTTGTGTCAGTGTGTTAGTATTAGTGTGCAATGTGTTAGTGTGTTAGTGTTAGTGTGTTAGTGTGTGAATATTAGTGTGTTAGTATTAGTGTGTCAGTGTGTTAGTGTATTAGTGTGTTAGTATTAGTGTGTTAGTGTGTTAGTATTAGTGTGTTAGTGTATTAGTGTGTTAGTATTAGTGTGTTAGTGTGTTGGTGTTAGTGTGTTAGTATTAGTATGTTAGTGTGTTAGTGTGTTAGTATTAGTGTGTTAATGTGTCAGTGTGTTAGTATGAGTGTGTTAGTATGTTAGTGTGTCAGTGTGTTAGTATTAGTGTGTTAGTGTAAGTGTGTTAGTGTGTCAGTGTGTTAGTATTACTGTGTTAGTGTGTTAGTGTCTTAGTAGTAGTGTGTTAGTGTGTTAGTGTGTTAGTGTGTTAGTGTGTTAGTGTTAGTGTGCAATGTGTTAGTGTGTTAGTATAAACTGTGTTAGTGTGTTAGTGTCTTAGTGTTAGTGTGTTAGTGTGCAATGTGTTAGTGTGTTAGTATTAGAGTGCAATGTGTTAGTGAGTTACTGTGTTAGTGTGTTAGTATTAGTGTGTTAGTGTGTCAGTGTGTTAGTGTTAGTGTGTTAGTGTGCCAGTGTGTTAGTATTAGTGTGTTAGTGTGTCCGTGTGTTAGTATTAGTGTGTTAGTGTGTTAGTGTTAGTGTGTTAGTATTAGTGGTTAGTGTTAGTGTGTTAGTATGTCAGTCTGTTAGTGTGTCCGTGTGTTAGTCTTAGTATGTTAGTCTGTCAGTGTGTTAGTATTAGTGTGTCAGTGTGTTAGTGTGTTAGTGTGCTAGTGTGTTAGTATTAGTGTGTCAGTGTGTTAGTGTCAGTGTGTTAGTGTCAGTGTGTTAGTGTCAGTGCGTTAGTGTCAGTGTGTTTGTGTTAGTGTGTTAGTGTGTTAGTGTGTCAGTGTATTAGTGTGTTAGTATTAGTGTGTTAGTGTGTTAGTGTGTTGGTGTTAGTGTGTTAGTATTAGTATGTTAGTGTGTTAGTATTAGTGTGTTAGTGTGTTAGTGTTAGTGTGTTAGTGTGTTAGTATGTCAGTCTGTTAGTGTGTCCGTGTGTTAGTATTAGTATGTTAGTGTGTTAGTGTGTTAGTATTAGTGTGTCAGTGTGTCAGTGTGTCAGTGTGTCTGTGTTAGTGTGTTAGTGTGTTAGTGTGTTAGTGTGTTAGTGTTAGTGTGTTAGTGTTAGTGTGTTAGTGTTAGTGTGTTAGTATGTCAGTCTGTTAGTGTGTCCGTGTGTTAGTATTAGTATGTTAGTCTGTCAGTGTGTTAGTATTAGTGTGTCAGTTTGTTAGTGTATTAGTGTGTTAGTGTGCTAGTGTGTTAGTGTCAGTGTGTTAGTGTCAGTGTGTTTGTGTTAGTGTATTAGTGTGTTAGTGTATTAGTGTATTAGTGTGTTAGTGTATTAGTGTGTTAGCGTGTTAGTATTAGTGTGTTAGTGTCAGTGTGTTGGTGTGTTAGTGTGTTGGTGTTAATGTGTTAGTATTAGTGTGTTAGTATTAGTGTGTTAGTGTGTTAGTATTAGTGTGTTAGTGTGTTAGTGTTAGTGTGTTAGTATGTCAGTCTGTTAGTGTGTTAGTGTGTTAGTATTAGTATGTTAGTGTGTTAGTGTGTTAGTATTAGTGTGTCAGTGTGTTAGTGTATTAGTGTGTTAGTGTGCTAGTGTGTTAGTATTAGTGTGTTAGTGTGTTAGTGTCAGTGTGTTAGTGTGTTAGTGTTAGTGTGTCAGTGTGTTAGTATTAGTGTGTTAGTGTGTCAGTGTGTTAGTATTAATGTGTTAGCGTGTTAGTGTTAGTGTGTTAGTATCAGTGTGTCAGTGTGTTAGTGTATTAGTGTGTTAGTATTAGTGTGTTAGTATTAGTGTGTTAGTATTAGTATGTTAGTGTGTTTGTGTTAGTGTGTCAGTGTGTTAGCGTGTAAGTATGAGTGTGTTAGTATGTTAGTGTGTCAGTGTGTTAGTATTAGTGTGTCAGTGTGTTAGTATTAGTGTGTTAGTGTGTTAGTATTAGTGTTAGTGTGTTAGTGTCTTAGTATTAGTGTGTCAGTGTGTTAGTGTGCAATGTGTTAGTGTGTTAGTATTACTGTGTTAGTGTGTTAGTATTAGTGTGTTAGTGTGTCAGTGTGTTAGCATTAGTGTGCAATGTGTTAGTGTGTTAGTATTAGTGTGTTAGTATTAGTGTGTTAGTATTAGTATGTTAGTGTGTTAGTGTCAGTGTGTTAGTGTGTTAGTGTGTCAGTGTGTTAGTGTGTTAGTATTAGTGTGTTAGTGTGTCAGTGTGTTAGTATTGATGTGTTAGTGTGTTAGTGTGTTAGTGTGTTAGTGTGTTAGTGTTAGTGTGTTAGTGTGTTAGTGTTAGTGTGTTAGTGTTAGTGTGTTAGTATTAGTGTTAGTGTGCTAGTGTGTTGGTGTTAGTGTGTTAGTATTAGTGTGTCAGTGTGTTAGTGTGTCAGTGTGTTAGTGGGATAGTGTTAGCGTGTTAGTGTGTCAGTGTGTCAGTGTGTTAGTATTAGTGTGTTAGTGTGTTAGTATTAGTGTGTTAGTGTGTTAGTGTGTCAGTGTGTTAGTATTAGTGTGCAATGTGTTAGTGTGTTAGTATTAGTGTGTTAGTGTGTCAGTGTGTTAGTGTTAGTGTGTTAATGTGTTAGTATTAGTGTGTTAGTGTGTTAGTATGTCAGTGTGTTAGTGTGTCAGTGTGTTAGTATGTTAGTGTGTCAGTGTGTTAGTATTAGTGTGTCAGTGTGTTAGTATTAGTGTGTTAGTGTGTTAGTATTAGTGTGTTAGTGTGTTAGTATTAGTGTTAGTGTGTTAGTGTCTTAGTATTAGTGTGTCAGTGTGTTAGTGTGCAATGTGTTAGTGTGTTAGTATTACTGTGTTAGTGTGTTAGTATTAGTGTGTTAGTGTGTCAGTGTGTTAGCATTAGTGTGCAATGTGTTAGTGTGTTAGTATTAGTGTGTTAGTATTAGTGTGTTAGTATTAGTGTGTTAGTATTAGTATGTTAGTGTGTTAGTGTCAGTGTGTTAGTGTGTTAGTGTGTCAGTGTGTTAGTGTGTTAGTATTAGTGTGTTAGTGTGTCAGTGTGTTAGTATTGATGTGTTAGTGTGTTAGTGTGTTAGTGTGTTAGTGTGTTAGTGTTAGTGTGTTAGTGTGTTAGTGTTAGTGTGTTAGTGTTAGTGTGTTAGTATTAGTGTTAGTGTGCTAGTGTGTTGGTGTTAGTGTGTTAGTATTAGTGTGTCAGTGTGTTAGTGTGTCAGTGTGTTAGTGGGATAGTGTTAGCGTGTTAGTGTGTCAGTGTGTCAGTGTGTTAGTATTAGTGTGTTAGTGTGTTAGTATTAGTGTGTTAGTGTGTTAGTGTGTCAGTGTGTTAGTATTAGTGTGCAATGTGTTAGTGTGTTAGTATTAGTGTGTTAGTGTGTCAGTGTGTTAGTGTTAGTGTGTTAATGTGTTAGTATTAGTGTGTTAGTGTGTTAGTATGTCAGTGTGTTAGTGTGTCAGTGTGTTAGTATTAGTGTGTCAGTGTGTTAGTATTAGTGTGTTAGTATTAGTGTGTCAGTGTGTCAGTGTGTCAGTGTGTCAGTGTGTTAGTGTTAGTGTGTTAGTGTTAGTGTGTTAGTGTTAGTGTGTTAGTGTGTCAGTGTGTTAGTGTGTTAGTGTTAGTGTGTTAGTGTTAGTGTGTTAGTGTGTCAGTGTGTTAGTGTTAGTGTGTTAGTGTTAGTGTGTTAGTGTGTCAGTGTGTCAGTGTGTTAGTGTGTTAGTATTAGTGTGTTAGTGTGTTGGTGTTAGTGGGTTAGTATTAGTGTGTTAGTGTGTCAGTGTGTTAGTGTGTTAGTATTAGCGTGTTAGTGTGTTAGTATTAGTGTGTTAGTGTGTTAGTATTAGTGCGTTAGTGTTAGTGTGTTAGTGTGTTGGTGTTAGTGTGTTAGTATTAGTGTGTCAGTGTGTCAGTGTGTCAGTGTCAGTGTGTCAGTGTGTCAGTGTGTCAGTGTGTCAGTGTCAGTGTGTCAGTGTCAGTGTGTTAGTGTCAGTGTGTTAGTGTCAGTGTGTCAGTGTGTCAGTGTGTCAGTGTCAGTGTGTGTGTGTCAGTGTGTCAGTGTCAGTGTGTTAGTGTCAGTGTGTTAGTGTGTCAGTGTGTCAGTGTCAGTGTGTCAGTGTGTTAGTGTCAGTGTGTCAGTGTGTTAGTGTCAGTGTGTTAGTGTCAGTGTGTCAGTGTGTCAGTGTGTCAGTGTTAGTGTGTCAGTGTGTTAGTACTAGTGTGTCAGTGTGTTAGTGTCAGTGTGTCAGTGTGTCAGTGTGTCAGTGTCAGTGTGTCAGTGTCAGTGTGTCAGTGTGTCAGTGTGTCAGTGTGTCAGTGTGTCAGTGTGTCAGTGTGTCAGTGTGTCAGTCTGTTAGTGTGTCAGTCTGTTAGTGTGTTAGTGTCAGTGTGTCAGTGTGTCAGTGTGTTAGTGTCAGTGTGTTAGTGTGTTAGTGTGTCAGTCTGTTAGTGTGTTAGTGTCAGTGTGTCAGTGTGTCAGTGTGTCAGTGTGTCTGTGTGTCAGTGTCAGTGTGTTAGTGTCAGTGTGTCAGTGTGTCAGTGTGTCAGTGTGTCAGTGTGTTAGTCTGTTAGTGTGTCAGTCTGTTAGTGTGTTAGTGTCAGTGTGTCAGTGTCAGTGTGTTAGTGTCAGTGTGTTAGTGTGTCAGTGTGTCAGTGTCAGTGTGTCAGTGTGTTAGTGTCAGTGTGTCAGTGTGTTAGTGTCAGTGTGTTAGTGTCAGTGTGTCAGTGTGTCAGTGTGTCAGTGTTAGTGTGTCAGTGTGTTAGTACTAGTGTGTCAGTGTGTTAGTGTCAGTGTGTCAGTGTGTCAGTGTGTCAGTGTGTCAGTGTCAGTGTGTCAGTGTCAGTGTGTCAGTGTGTCAGTGTGTCAGTGTGTCAGTGTGTCAGTCTGTTAGTGTGTCAGTCTGTTAGTGTGTTAGTGTCAGTGTGTCAGTGTGTCAGTGTGTTAGTGTCAGTGTGTTAGTGTGTTAGTGTGTCAGTCTGTTAGTGTGTTAGTGTCAGTGTGTCAGTGTGTCAGTGTGTCAGTGTGTCTGTGTGTCAGTGTCAGTGTGTTAGTGTCAGTGTGTCAGTGTGTCAGTGTGTCAGTGTGTCAGTGTGTTAGTCTGTTAGTGTGTCAGTCTGTTAGTGTGTTAGTGTCAGTGTGTCAGTGTGTCAGTGTGTTAGTGTCAGTGTGTTAGTGTGTTAGTGTGTCAGTCTGTTAGTGTGTTAGTGTCAGTGTGTCAGTGTGTTAGTGTGTCAGTGTGTCAGTATTAGTGTGCAATGTGTTAGTGGCTTGTTTCTTTGTACGTACCACACTCCTTAGATGGTTTCAATTTTTTTTTGTTCCAGCAATAACACAGGACAATGAGGATTATATATCCAATGTATCCCGGATATCCTCCATAACCGATGTATCCATAGGCTGCGCCGAATGATTCTGAAACTGTTGCTGTGGGATGAAATATTTTTGTGAATACCGGGCACTGTCAGAGATACACACAGGTGCGATTGTCCGTCCTTCCAGCCGCGTGATTCCCGTCAGCGCGAGATTATCCGTCCTTCCAGCCGCGTGATTCCCGTCAGCGCGAGATTATCCGTCCTTCCAGCCGCGTGATTCCCGTCAGCGCGAGATTATCCGTCCTTCCAGCCGTCTGATTCCCGTCAGCGCGAGATTATCCGTCCTTCCAGCCGCGTGATTCCCGTCAGCGCGAGATTATCCGTCCTTCCAGCCGCGTGATTCCCGTCAGCGCGAGATTATCCGTCCTTCCAGCCGCGTGATTCCCATCAGCGCGAGATTATCCGTCCTTCCAGGCCCGTGATTCCCATCAGCGCGAGATTGTCCGTCCTTCGGACCGTGTGATTCCCGTCAGCGCGAGATTGTCCGTCCTTCGGACCGTGTGATTCCCGTCAGCGCGAGATTATCCGTCCTTCCAGGCCCGTGATTCCCGTCAGCGCGAGATTATCCGTCCTTCCAGCCGTCTGATTCCCGTCAGCGCGAGATTATCCGTCCTTCGGACCGTGTGATTCCCGTCAGCGCGAGATTATCCGTCCTTCCAGCCGCGTGATTCCCGTCAGCGTGAGATTATCCGTCCTTCCAGCCGCGTGATTCCCGTCAGCGCGAGATTATCCGTCCTTCCAGCCGTCTGATTCCCGTCAGCGCGAGATTGTCCGTCCTTCCAGCCGTGTGATTCCTGTCAGCGCGAGATTATCCGTCCTTCGGACCGTGTGATTCCCGTCAGCGCGAAATTGTCCGTCCTTCCAGGCCCGTGATTCCCGTCAGCGCGAGATTATCCGTCCTTCCAGGCCTGTGATTCCCGTCAGCGTGAGATTGTCCGTCCTCCCAGGCCCGTGATTCCCGCCGGTGCGAGGTGGTGCGTTTTATGGGAATTCCTATTGGGCTCACCCCACACCGGTGGGAAATCCGTGGCGGGGTTACCGGTGGGACCGGAGAATTCTGGCAAATATTTCATCACCACACAATCTGTGCGGAATGAAAACCTCATGCATCAGATTTCACACAGTTTAATCTAACATTTTCATTCAGACTGAGAGCAAGCAGGAGAAAGAGGAGGCCCACTCAAGGACAACGGAGGGCAGTTCTCTGTGGAGCCACAGGAAGTGGGTGAGATACTTAATGAGTACTTTATATAGGTATTCACCAAGGAGAAGGACATGATGGATGTTGAGGTCAGGGATTGGTGTATGAACGCTCTAGACAATGTCAATATATCGAAGGAGAAAGTGTTGAGTATCCTAAATTGCATCAAGGTAGACAAGTCCCCGGGGCCAGATGGGATCGATCCCAGGTTACTGCGGGAGGTAAGGGCAGAAATATCTGGGGCCTTAACAGGTATCTGCACATCCTCTCTGACCACAGACGATGTAAGAAGTTTAACAACACCAGGTTAAAGTCCAACAGGTTTATTTGGTAGCAAAAGCCACACAAGCTTTCGGAGCTCTAAGCCCCTTCTTCAGGTGAGTGGGAATTCTGTTCACAAACAGAGCTTATAAAGACACAGACTCAATTTATATGAATAATGGTTGGAATGCGAATACTTACAACTAATCAAGTCTTTAAGAAACAAAACAATGTGAGTGGAGAGAGCATCAAGACAGGCTAAAAAGATGTGTATTGTCTCCAGACAAGACAGCCAGTGAAACTCTGCAGTTCTAGGCAACTGTGGGGGTTACAAATAGTGTGACATGAACCCAATATCCCGGTTGAGTCCGTCCTCGTGTGTGCGGAACTTGGCTATCAGTTTCTGCTCAGCGATTCTGCGCTGTCGTGTGTCGCGAAGGCCGCCTTGGAGAACGCTTACCCGAATATCAGAGGCCGAATGCCCGTGACCGCTGAAGTGCTCCCCAACAGGAAGAGAACAGTCTTGCCTGGTGATTGTCGAGCGGTGTTCATTCATCCGTTGTCGCAGCGTCTGCATAGTTTCCCCAATGTACCATGCCTCGGGACATCCTTTCTTGCAGCATATCAGGTAGACAACGTTGGCCGAATTGCAAGAGTATGTACCGTGTACTTGGTGGATGGTGTTCTCACGTGAGATGTTGGCATCTGTGTCGATGATCCGGCACGTCATGCAGAGGTTGCTGTGGCAGGGTTGTGTGGTGTCATGATCACTGTTCTCCTGAAGGCTGGGTAGTTTGCTGCGGACAATGGTCTGTTTGAGGTTGTGCGGTTGTTTGAAGGCAAGAAGTGGGGGTGTGGGGATGGCCTTGGCGAGATGTTCGTCTTCATCAATGACATGTTGAAGGCTCCGGAGGAGATGCCGTAGATTCTCCGCTCTGGGGAAGTACTGGACAACGAAGGGTACTCTGTCCACCGTGTCCCGTGTTTGTCTTCTGAGGAGGTCGGTGCGGTTTTTCGCTGTGGCGCGTTGGAACTGTTGATCAATGAGTCGAGAGCCATATCCTGTTCTTATGAGGGCATCTTTCAGCGTCTGGAGGTGTCTGTTGCGATCCTCCTCATCCGAGCAGATCTTGTGTATACCGAGGGCTTGTCCGTAGGGGATGGCTTCTTTAACGTGTTTAGGGTGGAAGCTGGAGAAATGGAGCATCGTGAGGTTATCCGTGGGCTTGCGGTACAGTGAGGTGCTGAGGTGACCGTCCTTAATGGAGATGCGTGTGTCCAAGAATGCAACCGATTCCGGAGAGTAGTCTATGGTGAGTCTGATGGTGGGATGGAACTTGTTGATGTCATCATAGAGTTGTTTCAGTGATTGTTCACCATGAGTCCAAAGGAAGAAAATGTCATCGATGTATCTAGTGTATAGCATCGGTTGAAGGTCCCGTGCAGTGAAGAAGTCTTGTTCGAACCTGTGCATGAAGATGTTGGCATATTGAGGTGCGAATTTGGTCCCCATGGCTGTTCCGTGTGTCTGGATGAAGAACTGGTTGTTGAAGGTGAAGATATTGTGGTCCAGGATGAAGCGGATGAGACGTAAAATTGCATCTGGAAACTGGCAGTTGTTGGCGCTGAGCACTGAGGCCGTTGCAGCAATGCCATCGTCATGGGGGATGCTGGTGTAGAGTGCTGAGACATCCATTGTGACGAGGAGCGCTCCTGGTTCAACTGCTCCATGTGTGCCGAGTTTCTGTAGGAAGTCCGTCGCGTCGCAACAAAAGCTGGGGGTTCTTTGTACAATGGGTTTCAGGATGCCCTCGACATAGCCGGAGAGGTTCTCGCACAGGGTCCCATTGCCCGATACGATGGGACGGCCGGGTGTGTTTGCCTTGTGTATCTTCGGGAGGCAGTAGAGATCTCCAACGCGGGGAGTACGTGGGATGAGAGCAATCATCCCACGTACTCCCCGCGTTGGAGATCTCTACTGCCTCCCGAAGATACACAAGGCAAACACACTCGGCCGTCCCATCGTATCGGGCAATGGGACCCTGTGCGAGAACCTCTCCGGCTATGTCGAGGGCATCCTGAAACCCATTGTACAAAGAACCCCCAGCTTTTGTCGCGACACGACGGACTTCCTACAGAAACTCAGCACACATGGAGCAGTTGAACCAGGAGCGCTCCTCGTCACAATGGATGTCTCGGCACTCTACACCAGCATCCCCCATGACGATGGCATTGCTGCAACGGCCTCAGTGCTCAGCGCCAACAACTGCCAGTTTCCAGATGCAATTTTACGTCTCATCCGCTTCATCCTGGACCACAATATCTTCACCTTCAACAACCAGTTCTTCATCCAGACACACGGAACAGCCATGGGGACCAAATTCGCACCTCAACATGCCAACATCTTCATGCACAGGTTCGAACAAGACTTCTTCACCGCACGGGACCTTCAACCGATGCTATACACTAGATACATCGATGACATTTTCTTCCTTTGGACTCATGGTGAGCAATCACTGAAACAACTCTATGATGACATCAACAAGTTCCATCCCACCATCAGGCTCACCATAGACTACTCTCCGGAATCGGTTGCATTCTTGGACACACGCATCTCCATTAAGGACGGTCACCTCAGCACCTCACTGTACCGCAAGCCCACGGATAACCTCACGATGCTCCACTTCTCCAGCTTCCACCCTAAACACGTTAAAGAAGCCATCCCCTACGGACAAGCCCTCCGAATACACAGGATCTGCTCGGATGAGGAGGATCGCAACAGACACCTCCAGACGCTGAAAGATGCCCTCATAAGAACAGGATATGGCTCTCGACTCATTGATCAACAGTTCCAACGCGCCACAGCGAAAAACCGCACCGACCTCCTCAGAAGACAAACACGGGACACAGTGGACAGAGTACCCTTCGTCGTCCAGTACTTCCCCGGAGCGGAGAAGCTACGGCATCTCCTCCGGAGCCTTCAACATGTCATTGATGAAGACGAACATCTCGCCAAGGCCATCCCCACACCCCCACTTCTTGCCTTCAAACACCGCACAACCTCAAACAGACCATTGTCCGTAGCAAACTACCCAGCCTTCAGGAGAACAGTGACCATGACACCACACAACCCTGCCACAGCAACCTCTGCAAGACGTGCCGGATCATCGACACAGATGCCATCATCTCACGTGAGAACACCATCCATCAGGTACACAGTACATACTCTTGCAACTCGGCCAACGTTGTCTACCTGATACGCTGCAAGAAAGGATGTCCCGAGGCATGGTACATTGGGGAAACTATGCAGACGCTGCGACAACGGATGAATGAACACCGCTCGACAATCACCAGGCAAGACTGTTCTCTTCCTGTTGGGGAGCACTTCAGCGGTCACGGGCATTCGGCCTCTGATATTCGGGTAAGCGTTCTCCAAGGCGGCCTTCGCGACACACGACAGCGTAGAATCGCTGAGCAGAAACTGATAGCCAAGTTCCGCACACACGAGGACGGACTCAACCGGGATATTGGGTTCATGTCACACTATTTGTAACCCCCACAGTTGCCTAGAACTGCAGAGTTTCACTGGCTGTCTTGTCTGGAGACAATACACATCTTTTTAGCCTGTCTTGATGCTCTCTCCACTCACATTGTTTTGTTTCTTAAAGACTTGATTAGTTGTAAGTATTCGCATTCCAACCATTATTCATGTAAATTGAGTTTGTGTCTTTATAAACTCTGTTTGTGAACAGAATTCCCACTCACCTGAAGAAGGGGCTTAGAGCTCCGAAAGCTTGTGTGGCTTTTGCTACCAAATAAACCTGTTGGACTTTAACCTGGTGTTGTTAAACTTCTTACTGTGTTTACCCCAGTCCAACGCCGGCATCTCCACATCACAGACGATGTTCCAGAGGACTGGAGAATAGACAATGTTGCTCCCTCATTTAAGAAAAGAAGCAGGGATAGTCCAGAAATTATAAACTGGTGAGCCTGACGTCAGTGGTGGGGGAGCTTTTGGAGAAGATACTGAGAGACAGGATATATGCACATTTGGAGGAAAATGGACTAGTTAGTGACAGGCAGCAGGGTTTTGTACGGGGAAGGTCATGTCTCACCAACTTGATTGAGTTTTTTGAAGACGTGACAAAGATGATTGGCTGTGGATGTGGTTCATTTGGACTTTAGTAAGGCGTTGACAAGGGCCCACATGGCAGACTGGTACAAAAACTACAATCACATGGGATTCGGGGTGGGCTGGTTAAATGGATACAGAACTGGCTTGGTTATAGGAGAGAGAGAGTAGCGGTGGAAGGGTGTTTTTCAGAATGGAAATCTGTAGCTAGCGGTGTTCCGCAGGGATCAGTGCTGGGACCTCTGTTGTTTGTAGTATATATAAGTGATCTGGAGGAAAATGTGGGTGGTCTGATTAGTAAATTTGCGGATGACACGAAGATTGGTGGAGTTGCTGATAGTGCCGGGGATTGTCAGAGGGATTCAACAGGATAGAGATAGACTGGAGACTTGGGCACAGAAATGGCAGATGGAGCTTAATCCGGACAAATGTGAGGTGATGTATTTTGGAGGATTCAATTTAGGTGTGAATTATACTGTAAATGTCAGAACCCTGAGGAACATTAACATACAGAGGGATCTGGGCGTGCAGACCCACAGTTCCCTAAAAGTGGTAACACAGGTGGCCAAGGTGATTAAGAAGGCATATGGCAGGCTTGCCTTCATCAGCCGGGGCATTGAGTACAGGAGTTGGGAAATCATCTTGCAGCTATATAAAACCCTGGTTCGACCACATTTAGAGTATTGCGTGCAGTTCTGGTCACCACACTGCCAGAAGGATGTGGAAGCTTTGGAGAGGGTGCAAAGAAGGTTCACCAGGATGTTGTCTGGTCTCGAGGGTGTCGGCTCTGAGGAGAGGTTGAATAAACTAGGATTGTTTTCACTGGAAAGATGGAGGCTGAGGGGAGACCTGATAGAGGTCTAGAGAATGATGAGAGGCACAGACAGGGTGGATAGTCAGAGGCTCTTTCCCAGGGTGGAAGTGTCAGTTACACGGGGGGGGGGCACAGGTTCAAGGTGAGAAGGGGAAAGTTTAAGGGAGATGTGCGGGGCAGGTTTTTCACACAGAGAGCGGTGGGTGCCTGGAACGCGCTGCCAGAGGAGGTGGTGGAAGCAGGAACATTAGCAACATTTAAGAGGCATCTGGATGGGTGCATGAATAGGGAGGGAATCGAGGGGATATGGACCGAGTAAGGGCAGAAGGTTTTTTTTAGTTTAGTTAGGGCATCATGATCAGCACAGGTTTGGTGGGCCAAAGGGTTCTCTTTGTTCTAAAAGCTGTTTTCGATCCACCAATCCCTTTACATTTTGAACCCTGTCCAATTGGCAGAGAAATCTAATCTCAACAAAAGAGAATTCATTCAGGGATAAACTCTTCCCTTACGCTTCAAGCACTCACCATCATGGCCTGATTACAGGAACAGGAGGAGGCCATTCTACCCCTCAAAGCTCTGCTTCCATTCAGTTAGATCAGGGCATTCTCAATTCTATCTATCTTTATTCTGTGGACATTTCTCTAACTCCTAACTCTACTCTCAGTGAGTAAGTGTCTTTTTATACATTACTGGAGTAATGTTCTATATGATGCCCCTCTGCCTGGATATTCGGGCCTTCATTTACGTAATGAACACGAGTTCCTGGCTGCTTTCCAAAAAGACCAATTATAACAGAAGAATGTAGCAGCTGAGTTCACATTTCTCCACATTAATCTCTATCTGACACTCTTCATCTCTCGGTGCCTCATTGCAGATTCCTGCTCCCACCTATTCTATATCCTCGGTGCTGTCCGTGAACGTTGTCCAGTTAAATTTGTGTTAAAAATTGGAGGTTTTTTTTTGCAAAACAGGAAGTAGGCCCAGGAGAAGCCTGGTAAGGTTTTTTGGAGGGTTTAAAAGCAGGCCGCACCTTTGAGAGAGCAGCGTCGGGAGCGGGCAGCGTCGGGAGCGGGCAGCGTCGGGAGCGGGCAGCGTCGGGAGCGGGCAGCGTCGGGAGCGGGCAGTGGAGTGAGTGGGAAGTAGAGTGAGAGCTGACGGGCTTTGGCTCATCGGGCTTCGGCGTAAACAGGCAGAGGTGGGGTAGGTTCAGACAGATTTTTTTTCTGTGTCATTGGAAGAAAGGGGGAATTATGATTGTGAGGCCAGTTTGTTGTTCTCAGTGTCTGATGTGGGAGATCCTGGAGTCAGCCAGCCTCCCGGACGTCCATATCTGTGCCAGGTGCGTCGAGCTGCAGCTCTTAAGGGACCGCGTTGGGGAACTGGAACTGCAGCTCAATGACCTTCGTCTGGTCAGGGAGAATGAGGAGGTGATAGATCGGAGTTACAGGCAGGTGGTCACACCGGGGCCACGGGAGACAGACAAGTGGGTCACGGTTAGGAAGGGGAAGGGGAAAGGTCAGGTACTAGAGAGTACCCCGGTGGCTGTGCCCCTTAAAAATAAGTACTCCTGTTTAAGTACTGTTGGGGGGAGCAGCCTACCTGGGGGAAGCAACAGTGGCCGTGCCTCCGGCGCAGAGTCCGGCCCGGCAGCTCAGAAGGGGAGGGAAAGGGAGGATGAGCAAACTGACCACAGCACCAGGGTACAGGGAGCCGTCCAAGTGGGGGGAGAAACAAGAAATGTAGTAGAAATTGGGGATAGTACACTTTTGGATGCTGTTGGGGGGGGGGGAGGGACTTTGCAGGGGTAAGCCATGGTGGACAGGTCACTGGATCAGAGTCTGTCCTTGTGGCTCAGAAGGGCAGGGGGGAGAGGAGTAGAGGATTAGTCATTGGGGACTCCATAGTTAAAGGGACGGATAGGAGATTCTGCGGGAACGAGAGAGACTCGCGGTTGGTGAGTTGCCTCCCGAGAACCAGAGTCCGCGATGTCTTGGATCGTGTTTTCGAAATCCTTAAGGGGGAGGGGGACCAGCCCCAAGTTGTGGTTCACATAGGCACTCAAAACATAGGTAGGAAAAGGGATGAGGATGTAAGGCAGAAATTCAGGGAGTTAGGGTGGAAGCTTAGGGCTAGAACAAACAAAGTTGTTATCTCTGGTTTGTTACCCGTGCCACGTGATAGTGAGGAGAGGAATAGGGAGAGGGTGCAGTTGAACACGTGGTTACAGGGATGGTGCAGGAGGGAGGGATTCAGATACCTGGACAATTGGGGCTCTTTCTGGGGTAGGTGGGACCTCTACAAACATGATGGTCTGCACTTGAACCAGAGGAGTGCCAATATCTTGGGGGGGAAATTTGCTAATGCTCTTCGGGAGGGTTTAAACTAATTCAGCAGGGGGGGTGAGTACCTGAATTGTAGCTCCGGTGTACAGGAGGTTGAGAGTAGTGAGGTCATGGATGAGGTTTCAGGGTCGCAGGAGTGTACTGGCAGGCAGGAAGGCGGTTTGAAGTGTGTATACTTCAACGCCAGGAGCATCGGGAATAAGGTGGGTGAGCTTGCAGCATGGGTTGGTACCTGGGATTTTGATGTTGTGGCCATCTCGGAGACATGGATAGAGCAGGGACAGGAATGGTTGTTGCAGGTTCCGGGGTTTAGATGTTTCAGTAAGTGCAGGGAAGGTGGTAAAAGAGGGGGAGGTGTGGCATTGTTAGTCAAGGCCAGTATTACGGTGGCAGGAAGGACATTTGATGAGGACTCGTCTACTGAGGTAGTTTGGGCTGAGGTTAGAAACAGGAAAGGAGAGGTCACCCTGTTGGGAGTTTTTTATAGACCTCCGAAAAGTTCCAGAGATGTAGAGGAAAATATTGCAAAGATGATTCTGGATAGGAGCGAAAGTAACAGGGTAGTTGTACTGGGGGACTTTAACTTTACAAATATTGACTGGAAAAGCTACAGTTCGAGTACTTTAGAGGGGTCAGTTTTTGTCCAGTGTGTGCAGGAAGGCTTCCTGATGCAGTATGTAGATAGACCAACAAGAGGCGAGGCCACATTGGATTTGGTACTGGGTAATGAACCAGGCCAGGTGTTAGATTTGGAGGTAGGTGAGCACTTTGGTGACAGTGACCACAATTCGATTACGTTTACCTTAGCAATGGAAAAGGATAGGTATATACCAAAGGGCAAGAGTTATAGCTGGGGGAAAGGAAATTATGATGCGATTAGGCGAGATTTAGCTGGCATAGGTTGGGGAAGGAAACTGCAGGGGATGGGCACAATTGTAATGTGGAACTTGTTCAAGGAACAGCTACTACGCGTCCTTGATAAATATGTACCTGTCAGGCAGGGAGGAAGCAGACGTGTGAGGGAACCGTGGCTTACTAAGGAGGTTGAATCTCTTGTGAAGAGGAAGAAGGAGACTTATGTTAAGATGAGACGTGAAGGCTCAGTTAGGGCGCTTGAGAGTTACAAGTTAGCCAGGATGGACCTAAAGAGAGAGTTAAGAAGAGCCAGGAAGGGACATGAGAAGTCTTTGGCAGGTAGGATCAAGGAAAACCCTAAAGCTTTCTATCGGTATGTCAGGAGTAAAAGAATGACTAGGGTAAGATTAGGGCCAGTCAGGGACAGGAGTGGGAAGTTGTGCGTGGAGTCTGAAGAGATAGGAGAGGCACTAAATGAATATTTTTCGTCGGTATTCACACTGGAGAGGGACAGTGTCGAGGGGAGTACCGAGATGCAGGCTGTTGGACTGGATGGTATTGATGTTCATAAGGAGGAGGTGTTAGCAATTCTGGAAAGGGTAAAAATAGATAAGTCCCCTGGGCCGGATGGGATTTATCCTAGGATTCTCTGGGAGGCTAGAGAGGAGATTGCAGAGCCTTTGGCTTTGATCTTTGTGTCGTCATTGTCTACAGGAACAGTGCCAGAAGACTGGAGGATAGCAAATGTTGTCCCCTTGTTCAAGAAGGGGAGTAGGGACAACCCTGGTAATTATAGACCGGTGAGCCTTACTTCTGTTGTGGGCAAAGTATTGGAAAGGATTATAAGAGATAGGATTTATAATCACCTAGAAAGGAATAATTTGATTAGGGATAGTCAGCACGGTTTTGTGAAGGGTAGGTCGTGCCTCACAAACCTTATTGAGTTCTTTGAGAAGGTGACCAAAGAGGTGGATGAGGGTAAAGCGGTTGATGTGGTGTATATGGATTTCAGCAAAGCGTTTGATAAGGTTCCCCATGGTAAGCTTTTGCAGAAAATACTGAAGAAGGGAAAGGGTTAATGTTTTTTTTGTACTCAATGTATTTTGTGTCTAAAAGGTTGAACTTTGTACCTGGAATGTATCATAAACATAGCCCTTCCTTGTGGCTAGCCTCCCCTTTGTTTATATTGCTCCTGGTAGTAGTATAAGCCATTTGTTCATGGTTCCCTCGCTTGTTTATATCATTCTGATAAAACAGACAGTTAAATATAGATGTTAGGGGGTAAGTCATTCTTTCTCGTAGGCTTGTGTATGATTTAAACAAAGGAAGCAAATGGTAGAGTGCGAGAATGGCCGTTTGAAGGAGGACTCCCACTGGGACAGCTGCACTCGTACTCAGTCACCTCAAAGGAAAAGCTGCGGGAAGAGCAGGGGACCAGAGGTGACACCTTGGCTTCGACTACCAGGAGAATTGTGCTTTATGACCCAACGATACCAGATGGTCTCTAACCATGATCCAGAGACTATCAGAAGCTGTTAAAGGAACTATAATTTACGATCAAGGACTGTTAACTGGACTTTGCTTTATGGCTTGTATTGGGAACCCTGATGTATAAAGGTCCATGCTTCTTGTGTTCAGAGAGAACTTTGGCTTCGGCTTTCAAGGGGTCAAGTTCTCCCTCAAGCTTGTGAGAATAAAGCCTGACTGTGTTTTGATTCATACCAGCCTCAAGAGGTATATTTTCCGACTTCAATACGGACACATGGGATTGAGGGTGATTTAGTGGTTTGGATCAGGAATTGGCTAGCTGTAAGAAAACAAAGGGTGGTGGTTGATGGGAAATATTCATCCTGGAGTTCAGTTACTAGTGGTGTACCGCAAGGATCTGTTTTGGGGCCACTGTTGTTTGTCATTTTTATTTATGACTTGGATGAGGGCGTGGAAGGATGGATTAGTAAATTTGCGGATGACACTAAAGTCGGTGAGTTGTAGACAGTGCGGAGGGAAGTGGCAGGTTACAGAGGGACATAGATAAGCTGCAGAGCTGGGCTGAGAGGTGGCAAATGGAGTTTAATGCGGAAAAATGTGAGGTGATTCACTTTGGAAGGAGTAACAGAAATACAGAGTACTGGGCTAATGGTAAGATACTTGGTAGTGTGGATGAACAGAGGGATCTGGGTGTCCATGTGCATAGATCCCTGAAAGTTGGCAGCCAGGTTGATAGGGTTGTTAAGAAGGCGTACGGTGTGTTAGCTTTTATTGGTAGAGGGATTGAGTTTCGGAGCCAGGAGGTCATGCTGCAACTGTACAAAACTCTGGTGCGGCCGCATTTGGAGTATTGCGTACAGTTCTGGTCGCCGTATTATAGGAAAGATGTGGAAGTGTTGGAAAGGGTGCAGAGGAGATTTACCAGGATGTTACCTGGTATGGTGGGAAAATCGTATGAGGAAAGGCTGAGGGGCTTGAGGTTGTTTTCGTTAGAGAGAAGAAGGTTAAGAGGTGACTTAATAGAGGCATACAAGATGATCAGAGGATTAGGTAGGGTGGATAGTGAGAGCCTTTTTCCTCGGATGGTGTTGGCTAGCATGAGGGGACATCGCTTTAAATTGAGGGGTGAGAGATATAGGACAGATGTTAGAGGTAGGTTCTTTACTCAGAGAGTAGTAAGGGCGTGGAATGCCCTGCCTGCAGCAGTGGTGGACTCGTCAACGTTGAGAGCGTTCAAGTGGTTATTGGATAAACATATGGATGATATTGGAATAGTGTAGATTAGAGGGGCTTTAGATTGGTACCACTGGTCGGCGCAACATCGAGGGCCGAAGGGCCTGTACTGTGTTGTAATGTTCTATCTTCTATGTTCTATGTTCTAACGTTGACATTTGACTCTCTCTGATCTTATCCAAGTCATTGATAACGTGATGGAAAAGTTCATCTATTCATATTTGTTCAATGCCCATTAATCGGTTAAGCAGTCACAGGGGGGTCAGTGTGTTGTCAAGGGTCACAGGTTACACTGTCAGTGTGGTGTCAAGGGTCATAGGGTAACACTGTCAGTGTGGTGTCAAGGGTCATAAGGTAACACTGTTAGTGTGGTGTCAAGGGTCATAGGGTAACACTGTCAGTGTGGTGTCAAGGATCAAAGGGTTACACTGTCAGGGAGGTGTCAAGGGTCAAACAATGTTGCTGTCAGGGAGGTGTCAAGGGTCAAAGAGTTATGTTGTCAGGGAGGTGTTGAGCATCTGGTGAAGTGACTTTATTACATTGAAATGGAAAGATCGATGGCACAAGGTATAACGGGATACCCACAGTTTGAAAAGTGGTAATTTATAAGCAGCTGGGATTTTGTGTTTGAAAAGATCTGAAGAGAAATGTTTGCAATGGCAGCAAATAACCTGAAGCATTTTGAGAATATTGGGAGAGTGTGAGGGTGAATTTAAACCTGGACTGAACAGATTTGATAAATTTGATATTTGATGATAAAGTTGGGAGAGACACTTACGGCAGAATTGTAAAACAAAGTCTGTATGTTTGCTGCTGATACGATTTGTCACCTTGCACCTGTAAGTGCCGGCATCAGTTCCCTGTGTCTTTAACAGAGTCAACCAGCTGTTGTTGTGCGACAGATAATAGTCTGCTCCAGTCGACAGAGGTTGTTCACATCTGTACCAGCTGTATTGGACCAGGTTCCCCTCCAGGACAGAACATTTCAGTGTCACATTCCGTTCTGCCTGAGGAATCTCTGGAACAATTTCAATGTGTGGCTTGGACACAGCGACTGTGAAAACAAAGACACAAGATTTAATCCAGAGCCCCAAATCTTCTAAACTACCTTCAGTTCAGAATTGGGAAGCTTGGGTTCCAGAGGGAGAGGAGGCCTAACTGAAGCCACCAATATGAGAACCCAGAGGATATGGCTTGTTAATCTCAGTCATTCTCATCTCCAATTCTATCAGATCTTCAATCTGATCCTCCAAGGTCTCTGACTGGGAGGCTGAGTTTAAATTACACCTTACGAGTAGATAAATTCTCTGGTCAATTGGTTCCAATCCGCAGGAGGATCTCGTTATAGTCTAAATGTTGAGCAAATTAGTCCGAGTGAGAACAAAGAGAGAAATGGAGAGAATAATGAATCTCGGCACCTCAATGGGAATGGGGTCAACCACAGATCAGATCAGAGGAATGCAAGAAATATTGGGACTGAGAGAAGCAACTGTCAAAAGTTTACCACAACAGATTCCAAAATGTCTTATCAATAATGCGTGGGTGGATAGGAGTGCTTGGGGTGGGGTTGTGTATCTACCAGGAGTGATCAGTAATTGTCCAACTGGGGTTTGGATTGGGTGAATAGGATTGATTGAGGGGTCAGTCACGAGGGGGCACAGGGTGAGGGGCAGGAGATTCAGAGGGGATTTGAGATTTTGTTTTCACTCAGAGGGTGGTGGGAATCTGGAATGCGCTGCCTGGGAAGGAGTGGGAACTGGAAACCTTAGAACCTTGACAAAAAATCAGATGAGCAGTTGGAATATCAGAATATTCAGGGATAGAAACAGGAATAATACCAAAATATTCTCTCTCTGCAGACACTGCCCGACCTGCTGAGATTTTTCAGCATTTTGTGTTTTTATTTCAGATTCCAGCATCCGCAGTAATTTCTTTCAGAACATTCAAGGGCACAGGACAAGTGCTGGAAAATGGGATTAGCGAGATTTTTGTGGTAGTTATTATCATAGAATCATAGTGCAGAAAGAAACCATTCTGCCCATCGAGTCTGCACCCACAACAATCCTACCCAGGCTCATCCCCGTAACCCCACATATTTACCCTGCTCGTGCCCCTGACACTAAGGGGCAATTTAGCATTGCCATCCAACATAATCTGCACATCTTTGGACTTTGGTAGGAAACTGGGGCACCCGGAGGAAACCCACACAGACACGGGGAGAATGTGCAAACTCCACACAGACAGTGACCTGAGGCTGGAATCGAACCCGGGTCCCTGGCGCTGTGAGGCAGCAGTGTTAACCACTATGCCATCCCTTGTCGGAGCAGACCCGATGGGCCAAAGGGCCTTTTCTGCACTGTGTCTCGATGAAGTGGACTGGTCGAGGGGTCACAGAGGGACAATGTAGGTGTTGAGGAGCACTGGAGAATTTATTAATGAGAAAAAGGCTGATAATGTTTCCTGACGTATAATTATTTCCTTACGGTCAGCCTGCGATTCAGCAAACCTTACTGATCCCTCCCAAACCCAGTTATTCCCTAATTATTTCCCAGTCATTCCAGAGTTTTCCGGTTTCACCAATGACGACTCCAAACACCAGTTCTCCATCGATATCCCATTTGTTTTATGAACCATTCTCTTCATGCTCGCTGCTACTTTCAGAGATTGGGCATCTCCAGGTTCCTGCCTCCCTGCATTCTCGTACAGACAGAGCAGCAGAAGGCCATTCGGCCCCTCAAGTCTGTTCCTCTATTGAATAAATTCTGGCTGATCTGAGTGAATCCTCAAACCACATCCCACCTACCCCTGATAACCTGCTTAGCAAGAATCTATCCATCTCAGTGTTAGATACATACTCCGAGACTGTGCTGCCACCACCTTTTCAGGAAATACTAGAGTCTTTCCACCTTCAGAGAAAGAAAAATCCTCCTGTTATAAATGAGCAACCCCTTTATTTAAACAGTGACCCCGAGTTCTTGATTCTCACACAAGAATCATAGAATCATAGACTCTCTACAGTACAGAAGGAGGCTATTCAGCCCATCAAGTCTGTACTCACTCTCCGATAGAACATCCCATCCAGATCCTAGCCCTATAACCTCAAGTATTTACCCCACTAATACCCCTAATCTACACATCTTTGGACACTAAGGAGCAATTTAGCATAGCCAATCCACTTAACCTGTACTGCTGCCTCACAGTGTCAGGGATCCAGATTAGATTCCAACCTTGGGTCACTGTCTGTGTGGAGTTTGCATGTTCTCCCCGTATCTGCTTGGGTTTCCTCCAGGTGCTCCAGTTTCCTCCCACATTCCAAAGATGTGCAGGTTAGGTAGATTGGCCATGTTAAATTGCCCCTTAGTGTCCAAAGATGTGCAGGTTAGGTAGATTGGCCATGTTAAATTGCCCCTTAGTGTCCAAAGATGTGCAGGTTAGGGGGGATTAGCCATGCTAAATTGCCCCTTGGTGTCAAAGATGTGCAGGTTAGGGGGGATTGGCCATGCTAAATTGCCCCTTGGTGTCAAAGATGCGTGGGTTAGGTGGATTAGCCATGTTAAATTGCCCCTCAGTGTTGAGGGACTAGCAGGGTAAATATATGAGATTACAGGGTAGGGCATGTGTGGGATTATATTGTGAGCAGGCTCGATGGGCTGAATGGTCTCTTCTGCATTGTAGGGATTCTATAAGGAGACCAATATTGTACACCATACTTCAGATGTGGTCGCACTATTGTCCTATGGAACTGAAGCATAACATCACTACCTTTGTAATCGATTTCCCCCACAAACAAAAATAATATTCCATTAACTTTCTGGATTGCTTGCTGCACCTGCCTTTCCTGTTTCATACATTGCCTGAGAGTGTGCTGGAGGCAGGTTCAATTGAAGCATTCACAAGGGAATTGAATTATCAGGCGATGAAGAGATTGTTGGGGAAGGTCCAGGTGTGTACTGTGCTGCAATCATTGCATTGTGCCTTTAGTACCACTTTCCTGTTTTGCCACCCCCACACTGACTGTAACCATCGCCTACACTCCCACTCTCCCCTCCCCTCCCACACTTCCTGCAATCATTTACATCAGTACCATCACCAAACATAATGCAGGAAATGAACCAAAACAAACACGCCACTCAATTTACCATTCACAGTTAAAAACACGGAGGATTTGTGAGATATCCCATCTGATGTTGTGACTTCCAGTTCGTACACTCCCTCATCGGCCAGCTGTAAGTTTTGGAGTGACAGTTCAGCAGTAAACTTGGAGAATTCGACCCGGTTTAGAAAAGTCTCTGGGATGAATGGGGAGGGGGAATCGGGGGAGGATATGAGGATCGGTCTTGCTGTCTTGTTCTGAATGACTCTCCACTCCAAACTAAAGACTTCAGCTGGCTGACTGATGTTATGCTTCAGGGGAAGATGCACAGTTTGATGAATGGTTCCGTCCACTGTTGGTGGCTGAATGTCTGCTTGCACTAAACCAACAAAGGAAAAGGTGTTAACACCAGAAAGGTATCAGACACATCCACTATTATCTGAATGGTGACAGGTTAGGAAAAGGGGAAGTGCAACGTGACCTGGGTGTCATGGTGGAACAGTCACAGAACAAAACAAAGAACAAAGAAAATTACAGCACAGGAACAGGCCCTTCGGCCCCTCCAAGCCTGCACCGACCATGCTGCCCCACTGAACTAAAACCCCCTACCCTTCCAGGGACCATATCCCTCTATTCCCATCCTATTCATGTATTTGTCAAGACGCCCCTTAAAAGTCACTACCGTATCCGCTTCCACTACCTCCCCCGGCAACGAGTTCCAGGCACCCACTACCCTCTGTGTAAAAAACTTGCCTCGTACATCTCCTTTAAACCTGTGCCTCCTAATAATTGACTCTTCCACCCTGTGAAAAAGCTTCTGATTATCCACTCTGTCAATGCCCCTCATAATCTTGTAGACTTCTATCAGTTCACCCCTCAACCTCCGTCATTCCAGTGAGAACAAACCAAGTTTCTCCAACCTCTCCTCATAGCTAATGCCCTCCATACCAGGCAACATCCTGGTAAATCTTTTCTGTACCCTCTCCAAAGCCTCCACATCCTTCTGGTAGTGTGATAACCAGAATTGAACACTATATTCCAAATGCGGCCTAATTAAGGTTCTATAAAGCTGCAACATGACTTGCTAATTTTTAAACTCAATACCCCGGCCGATGAAGGCAAGCATGCCATATGCCTTCTTGACTACCTTCTCCACCTGCATTGCCACTTTCAGTGACCTGTGTACCTGTACACCCAGATCCCTCTGCCTATCAATACACTTAAGAGTTCTGCCATTTACTGTATATTTCCTATCTGTATTAGACCTTCCAAAATGCGGTCGCTGAAGGTTGGCATGCAGGTGCAGCAGGCAGTGAGGAAAGCTGGCCTTCATAGCAAGAGGGTGTGAATATAGGAGTAAAGATGTCTTGCTGCAGTTACACAGGGTCTTGGCGAGGCCACATCTTGAGTATCGTGTGTAGTTTGGTCTTCTAGTCTGAGGAAGGACATTCTTGCTATTGAGGGAGTCCAGCGAAGGTTCACCAGACTGATTCCTGGAATGGCAGGACTGACATATGAAGAGAGACTGGATCGACAGGGCTTGTACTCACTGGAATTTAGAAGAATGAGGGGGAATGAGAATTTAGGAGGCATGTCAGTAAGTTTGCAGGTGACACCAAGATTGGTGGCAAAGTGGACAGTGAAGAAGGTTATCTAGGTTTGCACCAAGATCTTGATCAACCAGTTGGCTGATGGCAGATGGAGTTTAATTTAGATAAATGCAAAGTGATGCATTTTGGTCGATTGAACCAGGGCAGGACTTACTCAGTTAATGGTAGGGCGCTGGGGAGAGTTATAGAACAAAGAGATCTAGGGGTACAGGTTCATAGCTCCTTGAAAATTGAGTCACAGGTGAAGAGAGTGATAAAGAAGGCATTTGACATGCTTGGTTTCATTGGTCAGAACATTGAATACAGGAGTTGGAACATCTTGTTGAAGTTGTACAAGACATTGGTAAGGCCACACTTGGAATACTGTGTGCAATTCTGGTCACCCTATTATAGAAAGGACATTATTAAACTAGAAAGAGTGCAGAAAAGATTTACTAGGATGCTACCGGGACTTGATGGATTGAGTTATAAGGAGAGGCTGGATAGACTGGGACTTTGTTCTCTGGAGCGCAGGAGGCTGAGGGGTGACCTTATAGAGGTCTATAAAATAATGAGGGGCACAGATAAGGTAAGTAGTCAACATCTTTTCCCAAGGATAGGGAGTCTAAAACAAGAGGGCATAGGTTTAAGGTGAGAGGGGAGAAATACAAAAGTGTCCAGAGGGGCAATTCTTTCACACAGAGGGTGGTGAGTGTCTGGAACAAGCTGCCAGAGGTCGTAGTAGAGGCGGGTACAATTTTGTCTTTTAAAAAGCATTTAGACAGTTACATGGGTAAGATGTGTATAGAGGGATATGGGCCAAATGTGGGCAATTGGGACTAGCTTAGTTGTTAATACAAAAAGGGTGGCATGGACAAGTTGGGCCGAAGGGCCTGTTTCCATGCTGTAAACCTCTATGATCTCACAGAAACATATAAAATCCTGATGGGACTGGACAGGCTAGATGCAAGAAGAATGTTCCCGATGTTGGGGAAGTCCAGAACTAGGGGGTCACAGTTTAAGAATAAGGGGTAAGCCATTCAGAACTGAGATGAGGAAGAACCTCTTCACTCAGAGAGTTGTGAACCTGTGGAATTCTCTACCACGGCACGGTAGCACAGTGGTTAGCACTGCTGCTTCACAGCTCCAGGGACCTGGGTTCGATTCCCGGCTTGGGTCACTGTCTGTGTGGAGTTTGCACATTAGAACATAGAACATAGAAAGCCACAGCACAAACAGGCCCTTCGGCCCACAAGTTGCGCCGATCACATCCCCACCTCTAGGCCTATCTATAGCCCTCAATCCCATTAAATCCCATGTACTCATCCAGAAGTCTCTTAAAAGACCCCAACGAGTTTGCCTCCACCACCACCGACGTCAGCCGATTCCACTCACCCACCACCCTCTGAGTGAAAAACTTACCCCTGACATCTCCTCTGTACCTACCCCCCAGCACCTTAAACCTGTGTCCTCTCGTAGCAACCATTTCAGCCCTTGGAAATAGCCTCTGAGAGTCTACCCTATCCAGACCTCTCAACATCTTGTAAACCTCTATCAGGTCACCTCTCATCCTTCGTCTCTCCAGGGAGAAGAGACCAAGCTCCCTCAACCTATCCTCATAAGGCATGCCCCCCAATCCAGGCAACATCCTTGTAAATCTCCTCTGCACCCTTTCAATGGCTTCAACATCTTTCCTGTAATGAGGTGACCAGAACTGCACGCAGTACTCCAAGTGGGGTCTAACCAGGGTCCTATAAAGCTGCAGCATTATCTCCCGACTCCTAAACTCAATCCCTCGATTAATGAAGGCCAGTACGCCTTCTTGACCGCATCCTCCACCTGCGAGGCCGATTTAAGAGTCCTATGGACCCGGACCCCAAGGTCCTTCTGATCCTCTACACTGCTAAGAATGGTACCCTTCATATTATATTGCTGCTTCATCCCATTGGATCTGCCAAAATGGATCACCACACACTTATCCGGGTTGAAGTCCATCTGCCACTTCTCCGCCCAGTCTTGCATTCTATCTATGTCTCGCTGCAACTTCTGACATCCCTCCAAACTATCCACAACACCACCTACCTTGGTGTCGTCAGCAAACTTACCAACCCATCCCTCCACTTCCTCATCCAGGTCATTTATGAAAATGACAAACAGCAAGGGTCCCAGAACAGATCCCTGGGGCACTCCACTGGTCACTGACCGCCATGCAGAGAAAGACCCCTCCACAGCCACTCTCTGCCTTCTGCAGGCAAGCCAGTTCTGGATCCACAAGGCAACAGCCCCTTGGATCCCATGCCCTCTCACTTTCTCAAGAAGTCTTGCATGGGGGACCTTATCGAACGCCTTGCTGAAGTCCATATAGACCACATCCACCGCTCTTCCTTCGTCAATGTGTTTGGTCACATTTTCAAAGAACTCAACCAGGCTCGTAAGGCACGACCTGCCCTTGACAAAGCCGTGCTGACTACTTTTGATCATACTAAACTTCTCTAGATGATCATAAATCCTGTCTCTCAGGATCCTCTCCATCAACTTACCAACCACTGAGGTTAGACTCACCGGTCGGTAATTTCCCGGGCTGTCCCTGTTCCCTTTCTTGAATATAGGGACCACATCTGCAATCCTCCAATCCTCCGGAACCTCTCCCGTCTCCATCGACGATGCAAAGATCATCGCCAAAGGCTCCGCAATCTCCTCCCTCGCCTCCCACAGTAACCTGGGGTACATCCCATCCGGTCCCGGCGACTTACCAACCTTGATGCCATTCAATAGTTCCAACACATCCTCTTTCTTTATGTCCACATGCTCGATCCTTTCTGTCCACCGCAAACCAGCAGTACAACCACCCAGATCCCTTTCCACCGTGAATACCGAGGTAAAGTATTCATTAAGCAGCTCCGCCATTTCTAACGGTTCCGCACAAACTTTTCTCCCTTCACCTTTTAAGGGTCCTATGCCTTCACATCTCATCCTTTTACTCTTGACATATTTGTAGAAAGCCTTGGGATTCTCCTTAATCTTACCCGCCAAGGCCTTCTCATGACCCCTTCTCGCTCTCCTAATTTCCTTCTTAAGCTCCTTCCTACATCCCGTATACTCCTCTAAATCCTTAACACCTCCTAGCTCTCTGAACCTTCTGTACGCCTCTCTTTTCTTATTCACCAGGTTCATCACAACCTTCGTGCACCACGGTTCCCGTACCCTACCAAAACCCCCCTGTCTCATCGGAACGTTGTCATGCAGAGCTCCAGACAAACATTCCTTGAAAATCCTCCACTTTCCTTCGGTACTTTTCCCCAAGAATGCCTCCTTCCAATTTACCCGTCTAATTTCCTCCCTGATGACACTGTATTTCCCTTTACTCCAGAGAAACACTTTCCTAGCCTGCCTGATCCTATCTCTTTCCAATGCTATCGTGAAGGAGATAGAATTATGATCGCTATCCCCAAGATGCTCACCCACCGAGAGATCCTCCACCTGTCCAGGTTCATTAGCCAGCACCAGATCAAGTACAGCCTCTCCTCTAGTAGGCTTATCCACATACTGTGTCAGGAAACTCTCCTGGACACACCTAACAAACTCCTCTCCATCCAAACCCCTAGCCCTAGGGATATTCCAATCTATGTTTGGGAAATTAAAATCTCCCATCATGACATTCTCCTCGTGTCTGCGTGGGTTTCCTCCGGGTGCTCCGGTTTCCTCCCACAGTCCAAAGATGTGCGGGTTAGGTTGATTGGCCATGCTAAGATTGCCCTTCGTGTCCTGAGATGCGTAGGTTAGAGGGATTAGTGGGTAAATATGTAGGGATATGGGGGTAGGGCCTCGGTGGGATTGTGGTCGGTGCAGACTCGATGGGCCAAATGGCCTTTTTCTGAGCTGTAGGGTTTCTATGATGATTCTATAATGATCACAGAAAGCTGTTGGGGTTAGTTCGTTAGATATGTTCAAGAGGGAGGTGGACGTGGCCCTTGTGGCTAAAGGGATCAAGAGGTATGGGGAGAAAGTGGGAGTGGGATACTGAAAGTGCATGATCAGCCATGATCACATTGAATGGTGGAGCAGGCTTGAAGGGCCGAATGGCCTCCTCCTGTTCCTATTTTCTATGTTTCGATATATCCTCCAGGGCAATTCAGGACTGGGTGAGGATGAAGAGAAAGGCTTTTAGTAAGCCCAAAGGGAGCAATTCAGCTATGGATCTAGAGGAAGATAGAATGTGCAAGGGGGAAATTAAGAAAGCAATTAGAAGAGCAAAAAGGGGGACTTGCGAATAAGGTTAGGGAGAATCCTGATATTCCAGAAATACACGATGTCACAGTGGGTTAGCACTGCTGCCTCACAGCGCCAAGGACCCGGGTTCAAATCCCGGCTTGGGTCACTGTCTGTGTGGAGTCTGCACATTCTCCCCGTGTCTGCATGGGTTTCCTCCGAGTGCTCCGGTTTCCTCCCACAGTCTGAAAGATGCGCAGGTTAGGGTGGATTGGCTATGCTAAATTCTCCCTCAGTGTACCCGAAAATTGTGTGGCGACTATTGTGTGGTTCACCCACCCCAAATATTTTTGTCGGAATTCCCCACTTAAAGATGAGCAGGCAGTGTGTAAACGGTACTAGATCATAGAACCATAGAACCATAGAACATTACATCACAGAAACAGGCCTTTTGGCCCTTCTTGGCTGTGCCGAACCATTTTTCTGCCTAGTCCCACTGACCTGCACTTGGACCATATCCCTCCACACCCCTCTCATCCATGTACCTGTCCAAGTTTTTCTTAAAAGTGAGCCCGCATTCACCACTTTATCCGGCAGCTCATTCCACACTCCCACCACTCTCTGTGTGAAGAAGCCCCCCTAATATTCCCTTTAAACATTTCCCCTTTCACCCTTAACACATGTCCTCTAGTTTTTTTCTCCCCTAGCCTCAGTGGAAAAAGCCTGCTTGCATTCACTCTATCTATACCCATCATAATTTTATACACCTCCATCAAATCTCCCCTCATTCTTCTACGCTCCAGGGAATAAAGTCCTAACCTATTCAACCTTTCTTTGTAACTCAGTTTCTCAAGTCCCGGCAACATCCTTGTAAACTTTCTCTGCACTCTTTCAACCTTATTAATATCCTTCCTGTAATTAGGTGACCAAAACTGCACACAATACTCTGAATTCGACCTCACCAATGTCTTATACAACCTCACCATAACATTCCAACTCCTATACTCAGTACTTTGATTTATAAAGGTCAATGTACCAAAAGCACTCTTTACGACCCTATCTACCTGTGACGCCACTTTTAGGGAATTATGTATCTGTATTCCCAGATCCCTCTGTTCTACTGCACTCTTCAGTGTCCTACCATTTACCTTGTACGTTCTACCTTGGTTTGTCCTTCCAAAGTGCAATACCTCACACTTGTCTGCATTAAACTCCATCTGCCATTTTTCAACCCATTTTTCTAGCTGGTCCAAATCCCTCTGCAAGCTTTGAAAACCTTCCTCACTGTCCACTACACCTCCAATCTTTGTATCATCAGCAAATTTGCTGATCCAATTTACCACATTATCATCCAGATCATTGATATAGATGACGAGCAACAATGGACCCAACACTGATCCCTGTGGCACACCACGAGTCACAGGCCTCCACTCAGAGAAGCAATCCTCCACTACCACTCACTGGCTTCTTCCATTGAGCCAATGTCTAATCCAATTTACTACCTCTCCATGTATACCTAGCGACTGAACCTTCCTGACTAACCTCCCATGCGGGACCTTGTCAAAGGCCTTACTGAAGTCCATGTAGACAACATCCATTGCCTTCCCTTCATCCACTTTCCTGGTAACCTCCTCGAAAAACTCTAATAGATTGGTTAAACATGACCTACCACGCACAAAGCCATGTTGACTCTCCCTAATAAGTCCCTGCCTATCCAAATATTTGTAGATCCTATCTCTTAGTACTCCCTCCAATAATTTACCTCCTACTGACGTCAAACTTACCGGCGTATAATTTCCCGCATTACTTTTTGAGCCTTTTTTAAACAACGGAACAACATGAGCTATCCTCCAATCATCTGGCACCTCACCCGTGGCCCCTGCAATTTCAACACTAGTCTCCTTCAAGGTCTGAGGGAATACCCTGTCCGGTCCTGGGGATTTATCTACTCTGATTTGCCTCAAGACAGCAAGCACCTCCTCCCCTTTAATCTGTAAAGGTTCCATGACCTCCCTACTTGTTTGCCTTATTTCCATAAACTCCATGCCAGTTTCCTTAGTAAATACGGATGCAAAAAACCCATTTAGTATCTCACCCATTTCTTTTGGTTCCATACATAGCCGACCACTCTGATCTTCAAGAGGACCAATTTAATCCCTTACTATCATAGAAACAAACATAGAAACATAGAAAACTACAGCACAAAACAGGCCCTTCGGCCCCACAAGTTGTGCCGAACATATCCCTACCTTTTAGGCCTACCTATAACCCTCCATCCTATTAAGTCCCATGTACTCATCCAGGAGTCTCTTAAAAGACCCTATTGAGTTCGCCTCCACCACCACTGACGGCAGCCGATTCCACTCGCCCACCACCCTCTGTGTGAAAAACCTCCCCCCAACATTTCCCCTGTACCTACCCCCCAGCACCTTAAACCTGTGTCCTCTCGTAGCAGACATTTCCACCCTGGGAAAAAGCCTCTGAGAGTCCACCCAAGCTATGCCTCTCAGCATCTTATATACCTCTATTAGGTCTCCTCTCATCCTATGTCTCTCAAAGGGGAAAAGACCGAGCTCCCTCAGCCGATCCTCATAAGGCATGCCACTCAATCCAGGCAACATCCTTGTAAATCTCCTCTGCACCCTTTCAATCTTTTCCACATCCTTCCTGTAATGAGGCGACCAGAACTGAGCACAGTACTCCAAGTGGGGTCTGACGAGGGTCTTGTATAGCTGCATCATTATCCCCGGACTCCTAAACTCAATCCCTCGATTGATAAAGGCCAGCACACCATACGCCTTCTTAACCACCTCCTCCACCTGTGGGGCCGATTTTAGAGTCCTATGGACCCGGACCCCAAGGTCCTTCTGACCCTCTACAGCACTAAGAGTCTTTCCCTTTATATTGTACTCCTTCATCCCATTTGACCTGCCAAAATGGACCACTATGCATTTATCTGGGTTGAAGTCCATCTGCCACTTCTCCGCCCAGTCTTGCATCCTATCTATGTCCCTCTGTAATTTCTGACATCCCTCCAGACTATCCACAACCCCACCAACCTTCGTGTCGTCGGCAAACTTACCAACCCATCCCTCCACTTCTTCATCCAGGTCATTTATGAAAATGACAAACAGCAAGGGTCCCAGAACAGATCCCTGGGGCACACCACTGGTGACCGACCTCCATTTAGAAAAAGACCCATCTATACACACTCTCTGCCTTTTGCTTTTGCTCTTAATATACCTGTAGAAGCTCTTAGGATTATCCTTCATCTTGTCTGCCAAAGCAACCTCATGTCTTCTTTTAGCCCTCCTGATTTCTTTCTTAAGTAGTTTCTTGCACTTTTTATACTCCTCAAGCATCTTATTTGCTCCCTGTTGCCTATACATGTCTTACATCTCTCTCTTCTTCTTGATCAGAGCTCCAATATCCCTCGAGAACCAAGTTCCTTGTTCTTATTCACTTTGTCTTTAATCCTGACAGGAACATACAAACTCTGCACTCTCAAAATTTCTCCTTTGAAGGCCTCCCATTTACCAATGACATCCTTGCCAGAGAACAGCCTGTGCCAATCCACACTTTTTAGATCCTTTCTCATTTCTTCAAATTTGGCCTTTTTCCAGTTTAGAACCTCAACCCGAAGACCAGATCTATCTTTATTCATGATCAAGTTGAAACTAATGGCGTTATGATCACAGGAACCAAGGTGTTCCCCTACACACACTTCTGTCACTTGTCCTAACTCGTTTCCTAATAGGAGATCTAATATTGCATCCTCTCTAGTTGGTACCTTTATATATTGATGTAGAAATCAATTCAGTTTAAATCTTTATTCAGATATTGAGAACAATCCGAATGTACCCTATCCATTTTCTGTTCTATCACTTGTTAGTACAGTAATCTGTTAATTGTTGGGGAATTTTGGCGGCAAAGTGGTTTGCACTGCTGCCTCACACAGCACCAAGATCCCAGGTTCAATTCTGGCCTCAGGTCACTCACTGTCTGTGTGGAGTTTGCACATTCTCCCCGTGTCTGCGTGGGTTTCCTCCGGGTGCTCTGGTTTCCTCCCACACTCCAAAGATGTGCGGGTTAGGCTGATTGGCTATGCTAAATTGCCCTTTAGTGTCGGGGGATTGGCAGGGTAAATGTGTGGGGTTGCAGAAATAGGCCCTGGGTGAGATTGTGGTTGGTACAGACTCGATGGGCTGAATGGCCCCCTTCTGTACTGTAGGGATACGATATGACGAACGGATTTTCACAGTAACTTCATTGCAGTGTTAATGTAAGCCTACTTGTGTCACTAAAAGGTAAACTTTTTAAAAAATACATTAAGGGGAAGAGGTTAAGTAGAACATAGGTAGAACAGTACAGCACAGAACAGGCCCTTCGGCCCACGATGTTGTGCCGAGCTTTATCTGAAACCAAGATCAAGCTATCCCACTCCCTATCATCCTGGTGTGCTCCATCGATGGAACATTTTCGGATTGGAGGCAGGTTGCTAGCGGAGTGCCACAGGGATCAGTGCTTGGTCCTCTGCTCTTTGTGATTTTTATTAATGACTTAGAGGAGGGGGCTGAAGGGTGGATCAGTAAATTTGCTGATGACACCAAGATTGGTGGAGTAGTGGATGAGGTGGAGGGCTGTTGTAGGCTGCAAAGAGACATAGATAGGATGGAAAGCTGGGCTGAAAAATGGCAAATGGAGTTTAACCCTGATAAATGTGAGGTGATTCATTTTGGTAGGACTAATTTAAATGTGGATTACAGGGTCAAAGGTAGGGTTCTGAAGACTGTGGAGGAACAGAGAGATCTTGGGGTCCATATCCACAGATCTCTAAAGGTTGCCACTCAAGTGGATAGAGCTGTGAAGAAGGCCTACAGTGTGTTAGCTTTTATTAACAGGGGGTTGGAGTTTAAGAGCCGTGGGGTTATGCTGCAACTGTACAGGACCTTGGTGAGACCACATTTGGAATATTGTGTGCAGTTCTGGTCACCTCACTATAAGAAGGATGTGGAAGCGCTGGAAAGAGTGCAGAGGAGATTTACCAGGATGCTGCCTGGTTTGGAGGGTAGGTCTTATGAGGAAAGGTTGAGGGAGCTAGGGCTGTTCTCTCTGGAGCGGAGGAGGCTGAGGGGAGACTTAATAGAGGTTTATAAAATGATGAAGGGGATAGATAGAGTGAACGTTCAAAGACTATTTCCTCGGGTGGATGGAGCTATTACAAGGGGGCATAACTATAGGGTTCGTGGTGGGAGATACAGGAAGGATATCAGAGGTATATTCTTTACGCAGAGAGTGGTTGGGGTGTGGAATGGACTGCCTGCAGTGATAGTGGAGTCAGACACTTTAGGAACATTTAAGCGGTTATTGGATAGACACATGGAGCACACCAGGATGGTAGGGAGTGGGATAGCTTGATCTTGGTTTCAGATAAAGCTCGGCACAACATCGTGGGCCGAAGGGCCTGTTCTGTGCTGTACTGTTCCACGTTCTACGTTCTATCCGTGAATCAGAGAGTATCGTGTATAACACGAACAGAAAGGTGGTCACACCACAGGCTCAGATTCCGCAGGCAGGAAGGGGAATGGGTGACCAGCAGACAGAGCAAGAGAGAAAGGCAGGCAGTGCAGGAGTCTCCTGTGGCCATTCCCCTGCAGAACAGATATTCCGCTTTGGATGCTGTTGAGGGGAATGACCTCTCTGGGGAAACCAGCAGCAGCCAAACCCATTGCACCACGATTGGTTCTGCTGCAGAGGGGAGGGGTAAAAAGTGCCAGTGTAATAGTTATAGGGGATTCAATTGTAAGGGGAATAGACAGGCGTTTCTGTGGCTGCAAATGGGACTCCAGGATGGTATGTTGCCTCCCTGGTGCGAGGGACAAGGATGTCTCGGAGTGTCTGCAGGACATTCTGGAGGGGGAGGGTGAACAGCCAGTGGTCGGAGTACACGTCGGTACAAACAACAAAAAAAAGGATGAGGTCCTAAAAGCAGAATACAGGGAGCTAGGAAGAAAGTGAAGAAATCGGACCTCAAAGGTAGTGATCTCAGGATTACTACCGGTGCCACGTGCTAGTCAGAGTAGAAATGGCAGGATATATTGGATAAATACATGGCTGAAGAGATGGTGTCAGGGGGAGGGGTTCAGATTCCTGGGGCATTGGGACCAGTTCTGGGGGAGGTGGGACCTGTACAAATTGGATGGGTTACACCTGGGCAGGACTGGGACTGATGTCCTGGGGAGACTGTTTGCTAGAGTGGTTGTGGAGGGTTTAAACTAGTATGTCAGGGGGATGGGAACCTATGTAAGGAGCCAGAGAAGGAGGGATCAAGGACAAACAAAAGGTAGAGAAGGGAATAAGAAAAGTGATCGGCAGAGAAACCAAGGACAAAATTCAAACAGGAATACAGAGAAAAATATTGGGAGCGAGACAAACAATGTTAAAAAGACAAGCTTCAATATGCAGAACATTTGTAATAAAGTGAATGAACTAATCGCGCAGATAGATATAAACGGGTACCATATCATTGGGATTACAGAGCCATGGCTGCAGGGTGGTTGGAAATTGAATGTCTCAGGGTATTCAATATTTAGGAAGGACAGTCAAAAAGGAAAAGGTGGTGGAGTGGCACTGCTGCTTAAAGAGGAAATTAACACAATAGTGGAGTCTGTATGGGTAGAGTTGAGAAATACCAACGGACAAAAAATATGAGTGGGTGTCATATACAGACCCCCAAACTGCAGTGGTGATGTTGGGAATGGCATTGAACATGAAACTAGTGATACATGTGATAAGGGAATATCAGTGATCATGGGTGATTTTAATCTGAACATAGATTGGGCAAATCAAATTAGCGACAAGAGGAGGAATCTTTAGAGTGTAAACGGGATGGTTTTGTTGACCAATATGTGGAGGAACCAACTAGAGAGCAGGCCATCTTAGACTGAATACTGTGTAATGAGAAGGGAATCATTGCTAATCTCGCTGTTTGAGACCTCTTGGGGATGAGTGACCATAACATGACAGAATTTTTTATCCAGATGGAGAGTGAAGTAGTTGATTCGGAGACTAGGGTGCTGAATCTTAATAAAGGAAACTATGATGATATGAGGGGTGAGTTGGCCTTGATAGATTGGGGAGTGTTACTTAAAGGGATGACAGCAAATAGACAATTTGGGCCCCACACCTCAGGAAGGACATACTGGCACTGGAGCGGGTCCAGCGGAGATTCACACGGATGATCCCAGGAATGGTAGGCCTGACATACGATGAACGTCTGAGGATCGTGGGATTATATTCATTGGAGTTTAGGAGGTTGAGGGGAGATCTAATAGAAACTTACAAGATAATGAACGGCTTAGATAGGATGGACGTAGGGAAGTTGTTTCCATTAGCAGGGGAGACTAGGACGCGGGGGCACAGCCTTAGAATAAAAGGGAGTCACTTTAGAACAGAGATGAGGAGAAATTTCTTCAGCCAGAGGGTGGTAGGTCTGTGGAATTCATTGCCACAGAGGGCTGTGGAGGCCGAGACGTTGAGCGTCTTCAAGACAGAAATTGATAAATTCTTGATTTCTCGAGGAATTAAGGGCTATGGGGAGAGAGCGGGTAAATGGAGTTGAAATCAACCATGATTGAATGGTGGAGTGGACTCGATGGGCCGAATGGCCTTACTTCCGCTCCTATGTCTTATGGTCTTATGGTAATAACAAACATTCAAGGAACGCATGGGGGAGCGGCAGCAACTGTTTATTCCTGTCTGGCACAACAGCAAAATGGGTAAGAGGGCCAATCCATGGCTTATGAAGAAAATTAGAGACAATATCCGATATAAGGAAGAAGCATACAGTTTGGCCAAGAAAAAGAATAGGCCTGAGGATTGGGAGCAGTTTAGAATTCATCAAAGAAAGACCAAGGGATTGATTAAGAAGTGGAAAATACACTACGAAAGTCAGCTTGCAGGGAACATAAAGACCAACACTGAGTTTCTATAGATACGTGAAGAGAAAGGGGTTGGTGAAGACAAATCTAGGTCCCCTTCAGACAGAAACGGGGGAATGTATACGAGAGGACAAAGAAATGGCCGAGCAACTGAATACATACTTTGTTCCTGTCTTCACCAAAGAGGACACAAATCAGATACCATAAATGACCTGGATTAGGAAGCGGAGGGATGGGTTGGTAAGTTTGCCGACGACACGAATGTTGGTGAGGTTGTGGATAGTCTGGAGGGATGTCAGAAGTTACAGAGAGACATAGATAGGATGCAAGACTGGGCGGACAAGTGGCAGATGGACTTCAACCCAGATAAATGCATAGTGGTCCATTTTGGTAGGTCAAATGGGATGAAGGAGTACAATATAAAGGGAAAGACTCTTAGTACTGTAGAGGATCAGAAGGACCTTGGGGTCCGGGTCCATAGGACTCTAAAATCGGCCCCACAGGTGGAGGAGGTGGTTAAGAAGGCGTATGGTGTGCTGGCCTTTATCAATCGAGGGATTGAGTTCAGGAGTCCGGGGATAATGATGCAGCTATATCAGACCCTCGTCAGACCCCACTTGGAGTACTGTGCTCAGTTCTGGTCGCCTCACTATAGGAAGGATGTGGAAAAGATTGAAAGGGTGCAGAGGAGATTTACAAGGATGTTGCCTTGATTGAGTGACATGCCTTATGAGGATAGGCTGAGGGAGCTCGGTCTTTTCTCCTTGGAGAGACGAAGGATGAGAGGAGACCTAATAGAGGTGTATAAGATGTTGAGAGGCATAGATCGGGTGGACTCTCAGAGGCTTTTTCCCAGGGTGGAAATGTCTGCTACGAGAGGACACAGGTTTAGGGTGCTGTGGGGTAGGTACAGGGGAGATGTTAGGGGTAGGTTTTTCACACAGAGGGTGGTGGGCGAGTGGAATCGGCTGCCGTCAGTGGTGGCGGAGGCGAACTCAATAGGGTCTTTTAAGAGACTCCTGGATGAGTACATGGAGCTTAATAGGATGGAGGGTTATAGGTAGGTCAGGAAGGTAGGGATGTGTTCGGCACAACTTGTGGGCCGAAGGGCCTGTTTGTGCTGTAGTTTTTCTATGTTTCTATGTTTCTATGTTTGTTAGGTGTGTCCAGGAGAGTTTCCTGACACAGTATGTGGATAAGCCTACTAGAGGAGAGACTTTAAACTAGAAAGGTTGGGGGGAGGGAATCGAAATGAGGGGACTGAGAGCGAGGAGGTTAGCTCGCAAATAGATAAGGAATGTAAACAGGGTAAGAGGGAGGTTAGACGAGTGATGGAGAAGGGAAGTGCTCAGGCTGAAGGTCTGAGATGTGTCTATTTTAATGCCAGGAGTGTAGTGAATAAAGTGGATGAGCTTAGAGCGTGGATTGCTGCTTCGAATTGTGATGTGGTGGCCATTACGGAGACTTGGATGTCTCAGGGACAGGACTGGGTGCTTCAGGTGCCGGGTTTTAGATGTTTCAGGAAGGACAGGGAGGGAGGCAAGAGAGGGGGGGGAGTGGCACTGTTGATCAGGGATAGTGTCACGGCTGTAGAGAAGGTGGACGCCGTGGAGGGATTGACGACGGAGTCTCTGTGGGTGGAGGTTAGGAACAGGAAGGGGTCGGTAACGTTGCTGGGTGTTTTCTATAGGCCGCCCAATAGTAACAGAGATGTTGAGGAGCAGATGGGGAAACAGATCCTGGAGAGATGTAGGAATAACAGAGTTGTCGTGATGGGAGATTTTAATTTCCCAAACATAGATTGGAATATCCCTAGGGCTAGGGGTTTGGATGGAGAGGAGTTTGTTAGGTGTGTCCAGGAGAGTTTCCTGACACAGTATGTGGATAAGCCTACTAGAGGAGAGGCTGTACATGATCTGGTGCTGGCTAATGAACCTGGACAGGTGGAGGATCTCTCGGTGGGTGAGCATCTTGGGGATAGCGATCATAATTCTATCTCCTTCACGATAGCATTGGAAAGAGATAGGATCAGGCAGGCTAGGAAAGTGTTTCTCTGGAGTAAAGGGAAATACAGTGTCATCAGGGAGGAAATTAGACGGGTAAATTGGAAGGAGGCATTCTTGGGGAAAAGTACCGAAGGAAAGTGGAGGATTTTCAAGGAATGTTTGTCTGGAGCTCTGCATGACAACGTTCCGATGAGACAGGGGGGTGTTGGTAGGGTACGGGAACCGTGGTGCACGAAGGTTGTGATGAACCTGGTGAATAAGAAAAGAGAGGCGTACAGAAGGTTCAGAGAGCTAGGAGGTGTTAAGGATTTAGAGGAGTATACGGGATGTAGGAAGGAGCTTAAGAAGGAAATTAGGAGAGCGAGAAGGGGTCATGAGAAGGCCTTGGCGGGTAAGATTAAGGAGAACCCCAAGGCTTTCTACAAATATGTCAAGAGTAAAAGGATGAGATGTGAAGGCATAGGACCCTTAAAAGGTGAAGGGGGAAAAGTTTGTGCGGAACCGTTAGAAATGGCGGAGCTGCTTAATGAATACTTTACCTCGGTATTCACGGTGGAAAGGGATCTGGGTGGTTGTACTGCTGGTTTGCGGTGGACAGAAAGGATCGAGCATGTGGACATAAAGAAAGAGGATGTGTTGGAACTATTGAATGGCATCAAGGTTGGTAAGTCGCCGGGACCGGATGGGATGTACCCCAGGTTACTGTGGGAGGCGAGGGAGGAGATTGCGGAGCCTTTGGCGATGATCTTTGCATCGTCGATGGAGACGGGAGAGGTTCCGGAGGATTGGAGGATTGCAGATGTGGTCCCTATATTCAAGAAAGGGAACAGGGACAGCCCGGGAAATTACCGACCGGTGAGTCTAACCTCAGTGGTTGGTAAGTTGATGGAGAGGATCCTGAGAGACAGGATTTATGATCATCTAGAGAAGTTTAGTATGATCAAAAGTAGTCAGCACGGCTTTGTCAAGGGCAGGTCGTGCCTTACGAGCCTGGTTGAGTTCTTTGAAAATGTGACCAAACACATTGACGAAGGAAGAGCGGTGGATGTGGTCTATATGGACTTCAGCAAGGCGTTCGATAAGGTCCCCCATGCAAGACTTCTTGAGAAAGTGAGAGGGCATGGGATCCAAGGGGCTGTTGCCTTGTGGATCCAGAACTGGCTTGCCTGCAGAAGGCAGAGAGTGGCTGTGGAGGGGTCTTTCTCTGCATGGCGGTCAGTGACCAGTGGAGTGCCCCAGGGATCTGTTCTGGGACCCTTGCTGTTTGTCATTTTCATAAATGACCTGGATGAGGAAGTGGAGGGATGGGTTGGTAAGTTTGCTGACGACACCAAGGTAGGTGGTGTTGTGGATAGTTTGGAGGGATGTCAGAAGTTGCAGCGAGACATAGATAGAATGCAAGACTGGGCGGAGAAGTGGCAGATGGACTTCAACCCGGATAAGTGTGTGGTGATCCATTTTGGCAGATCCAATGGGATGAAGCAGCAATATAATATGAAGGGTACCATTCTTAGCAGTGTAGAGGATCAGAAGGACCTTGGGGTCCGGGTCCATAGGACTCTTAAATCGGCCTCGCAGGTGGAGGATGCGGTCAAGAAGGCGTACGGCGTACTGGCCTTCATTAATCGAGGGATTGAGTTTAGGAGTCGGGAGATAATGCTGCAGCTTTATAGGACCCTGGTTAGACCCCACTTGGAGTACTGCGCGCAGTTCTGGTCACCTCATTACAGGAAAGATGTTGAAGCCATTGAAAGGGTGCAGAGGAGATTTACAAGGATGTTGCCTGGATTGGGGGGCATGCCTTATGAGGATAGGTTGAGGGAGCTTGGTCTCTTCTCCCTGGAGAGACGAAGGATGAGAGGTGACCTGATAGAGGTTTACAAGATGTTGAGAGGTCTGGATAGGGTAGACTCTCAGAGGCTATTTCCAAGGGCTGAAATGGTTGCTACGAGAGGACACAGGTTTAAGGTGCTGGGGGGTAGGTACAGAGGAGATGTCAGGGGTAAGTTTTTCACTCAGAGGGTGGTGGGTGAGTGGAATCGGCTGACGTCGGTGGTGGTGGAGGCAAACTCGTTGGGGTCTTTTAAGAGACTTCTGGATGAGTACATGGGATTTAATGGGATTGAGGGCTATAGATAGGCCTAGAGGTGGGGATGTGATCGGCGCAACCTGTGGGCCGAAGGGCCTGTTTGTGCTGTGGCTTTCTATGTTCTATGTCTATGTTCTATGTCTAAATGTTGGAGAATGCAAGATTTAGTGAGAGGGAAGAACTGAGGGAGATCAATATTAGTAGAGAAATGGTGCTGGGAAAGTTGATGGGATCGAAGGTGGATAAATCCCCAGGGCCTGATAATCTACATCCCAGAGTACTTAAGGAAGTGGCTCTCGAAATAGTGGATGCATTGGTGGTCATCTTCCAGGATTCTATAGACTCTGGAACAGTCCCTGCAGATTGGAGGGTCGCGAATGTCACTCCAATATTCAAAAAGGGAGGTAGAGAGAGAACAGGGAATTATAGACCAGTCAGCTTAACATCGGCATGGGGTGGCACGGTAGCACAGTGGTTAGCACTGCTGTTTCACAGCTCCAGGGACCTGGGTTCGAATCCCGGCTCGGGTCACTGCCTGTGTGGAGTTTGCACATTCTCCTCGTGTCTGTGTGGGTTTCCTCCAGGTGCTCCGGGTTCCTCCCACAGTCCAAAGATTTGCAGGCTAGGTTGATTGGCCATTCTAAATTGCCCCTTAGTGTCCCGGGATGCATAGGTTAGAGGGGTTAGTGGGTAAATATGTAGGGATATGTGGATAGGGCCTGGGTGGGATTGTGGTCAGTGCAGACTCGATGGGTCGAATGGCCTCTTTCTGCACTGTAGGATTCTATGATTCTATGATCGGCAGTGAGGAAAATTCTTGAATCAATTGTTAAGGACTTTACAGGAGAGCTTTTAGAAAGCAGCGGCAGGATCATAGAACATAGAACATTACAGCGCAGTACAGGCCCTTCGGCCCCCGATGTTGCACCGACCAGTGGAACCAATCTAAAGCCCCTCTAATCTACACTATTCCAATATCATCCATATGTTTATCCAATAACCATTTGAATGCTCTTAATGTTGACGAGTCCACTACTGCTGCAGGCAGGGCATTCCACGCCCTTACTACTCTCTGAGTAAAGAACCTACCTCTAACATCTGTCCTATATCTCTCACCCCTCAATTTATACCTATGTCCCCTCATGCTAGCCAACACCATCCGAGGAAAAAGGCTCTCACTATCCACCCTATCTAATCCTCTGATCATCTTGTATGCCTCTATTAAGTCACCTCTTAACCTTCTTCTCTCTAACAAAAACAACTTCAAGCCCCTCAGCCTTTCCTCATATGATTTTCCCACCATACCCGGCAACATCCTGGTAAATCTCCTCTGCACCCTTTCCAACACTTCCACATCTTTCCTATAATACGGCGACCAGAACTGTACGCAATACTCCAAATGCGGCCGCACCAGAGCTTTGTACAGTTGCAGCATGACCTCCTGGCTCCGAAACTCAATCCCTCTACCAATAAAAGCTAACACACCGTACGCCTTCTTAACAACCCTATCAACCTGGCTGCCAACTTTCAGGGATCTATGCACATGGACACCCAGATCCCTCTGTTCATTCACACTACCAAGTATCTTACCATTAGCCCAGTACTCTGTATTCCTGTTACTCCTTCCAAAGTGAATCACCTCACACTTTTCCGCATTAAACTCCATTTGCCACCTCTCAGCCCAGCTCTGCAGCTTATCTATGTCCCTCTGTAACCTGCCACTTCCCTCCGCACTGTCTACAACTCACCGACTTTAGTGTCATCCGCAAATTTACTAATCCATCCTTCCACGCCCTCATCCAGGTCATTAATAAAAATGACAAACAGCAGTGGCCCCAAAACAGATCCTTGCGGTACACCACTAGTAACTGAACTCCAGGATGAATATTTCCCATCAACCACCACCCTTTGTTTTCTTACAGCTAGCCAATTCCTGATCCAAACCACTAAATCACCCTCAATCCCATGTGTCCGTATTTTCTGCAAAAGCTTACCATGGGGAACCTTATTAAACACTTTGCTGAAATCCATATACACCACATCAACCGCTTTACCCTCATCCACCTCTTTGGTCACCTTCTCAAAGAACTCAATAAGGTTTGTGAGGCACGACCTACCCTTCACAAAACCGTGCTGACTATCCCTAATCAAATTATTCCTTTCTAGGTGATTATCAATCCTATCTCTTATAATCCTTTCCAATACTTTGCCCACAACAGAAGTAAGGCTCACCGGTCTATAATTACCAGGGTTGTCCCTACTCCCCTTCTTGAACAATCAGACAGAGTCAGCATGGATTTATGAAGGGGAAATCATGCTTGACAAACCTGTTAGAATCATAGAATCATAGAAACCCTACAGTACAGAAAGAGGCCATTCGGCCCTTCGAGTCTGCACCGACCAAATTCCCACGCAGGCCCTACCCCCATATCCCTTCATATTTACCCACTAATCTCTCTCACCTACACATCTCAAGACACGAAGGGCAATTTTTTTAGCATGGCCTAACCTGCACATCTTTGGACTGTGGGAGGAAACTGGAGCACCCAGAGGAAACCCACGCAGACATGAGGAGAATGTGCAAACTCCACACAGACAGTGACCCAAGCCAGGAATCGAACCCAGGTCCCTGGAGCTGTGAAGCAGCAGTGCTAACCACTGTGCTACCGTGCCGCCCAATTCTTTGGAGTTGGAATTCTTTGAAGTTGTAACTAGTAGAGTTGACAAGGGGGAACCAGTCGATGTGATATATTTGGACTTTCAGAAAGCGTTTGACAAAGTCCTGCCCAAGAGATTATTGTGCAAGGTTAAAGCGAATGGGATTAGGGGAAGTGTATTGAGATGGAATGAAAACTGGTTGGCAGAGAGGAAACAGAGTAGGAATTAATGGGTGCGTTTCAAATTGGCAGGCAGTAACTAATGGGCTGCCACAGAGATCGGTGCTGGGACCCCAGCTATTCACAATATATATTAATGATTTGGATGAGGGAACAAAATGTAACATCTCAAAGTTTGCAGGTGATTTCAAGTTGGGTGGGAGGGTGAACTGTGACGAGGATGCAGAGATCCTTCAGAATGATCTGGACAGGTTGGGTGAGTGGGCAAATCAATGGCAGATACAGTATAATTTGGATAAATGTGAGATTATTCACTTTGGAAGCGAAAACAAGAAGGTAGATTACTACCTGAATGGGTGTAAATTGGGAGAGGGGAGTGTGCAGCGGGACCTGGGTGTCCTTGTGCACCAGTCACTGAAGGTAAGCATGCAGGTGCACCAGGCGGTAAAGAAGGCAAATGGCATGTTGGCCTTCATTGCGAGATGTTTCGAGTACAGGAGCAGGGATGTGTTGTTGCAATTATACAGGGCCTTAGTGAGGCCACACCTAGAGTATTGTGTGCAGTTTTGGTCTCCTTTTCTGAGGAAGGATGTTCTTGCTCTCGAGGGAGTGCAGCAAAGGTTTACCAGGCTGATTCCGGAGTTGGCGGGACTGATGTATGAGGAGAGATTGACTAGGTTAGGATTGTTTTCACTGGAGTTCAGATGAATGAGGGGAGATCTCATAGAGACTTATAAAATTCTAACAGGACTAGACAGGGTAGATGGTGGGGGAGTCCAGAACCAGGGGCCATAGAGTCATAGAGGTTTACAGCATGGAAACAGGCCCTTTGGCCCAACTTGTCCATGCCACCCTTTTTTTTAAACCCTTAAGCTAGTCCCAATTGCCCGCATTTGGCCCATATCCCTCTATACCCATCTTACCCATGTAACTGTCTAAATACTTTTTAAAAGACAAAATTGTACCCGCCTCTACTACCACCTCTGGAAGCTCGTTCCAGACACTCACCACCCTCTGTGTGAAAAAATTGCCTCTCGAAACCCTTTTGTATCTCTCCCCTCTCACCTTAAACCTATGCCCTCTAGTTTTAGACTCCCCTACATTTGGGAAAAGATATTGACTATCTAGCTGATCTGTGCCCCTCATTATTTTATAGACCTCTATAAGATCATCCCTCAGCCTTCTGTGCTCCAGAGAAAAAAGTCCCAGTCTGTCCAGCCTCTCCTTATAACTCAAACTATCAAGTCCCGGTAGCATCCCAGTAAATGTTTTCTGCACTCTTTCTAGTTTAATAATAACCTTTCTATAATAGGGTGACCAGAACTGTACACAGTATTCCAAGTGTGGCCTTACCAATATCTCGTACAACTTCAATGTCTTGTCACAGTTTGAGGATTCAGGGTAGACCATTTAGGACGGAGATGAGGAGACATTTCTTCACCCAGAGAGTGGTGAGTCTGGAATTCATTACCACAGGAAGTAGTTGATGCCAAAACATTGAATGTATTCAAGAGCGGCTGGATATAGCACTCGGGGCGAATGGGATCAAAGGTTATGGGGAAAAAGCAGGATTAGGCTATTCAGTTGGATGATCAGCCATGATCGTAATGAATGGCGGAGCAGGCTCGAAGGGCCGAATGGCCTCCTCTGCTCCTATCTTCTATATTTCTACGTTTCTATGTGTCAGAGTGGTAGTGAGGTGATGTAAATAAGGTTGAAAGAGTGCAGAGAAGGTTCACAAGGATGTTGCTGGGACTTGAGAAGCTGAGTTACAGAGAGAGATTGAATAGGTTTTTAGCTTTTATTAACAGGGGGTTGGAGTTTAAGAGCCGTGGGGTTATGCTGCAACTGTACAGGACCTTGGTGAGACCACATTTGGAATATTGTGTGCAGTTCTGGTCACCTCACTATAAGAAGGATGTGGAAGCGCTGGAAAGAGTGCAGAGGAGATTTACCAGGATGCTGCCTGGTTTGGAGGGTAGGTCATAGGAAAGGTTGAGGGAGCTAGGGCTGTTCTCTCTGGAGCGGAGGAGGCTAAGGGGAGACTTAATAGAGGTGTATAAAATGATGAAGGGGATAGATAGAGTGAACGTTCAAAGACTATTTCCTCGGGTGGATGGAGCTATTACAAGGGGGCATAACTATAGGGTTCGTGGTGGGAGATACAGGACGGATATCAGAGGTAGGTTCTTTACGCAGAGAGTGGTTGGGGTGTGGAATGGACTGCCTGCAGTGATAGTGGAGTCAGACACTTTAGAAACATTTAAGCGGTTATTGGATAGGCACATGGAGCACACCAGGATGATAGGGAGTGGGATAGCTTGATCTTGGTTTCAGATAAAGCTCGGCACAACATCGTGGGCCGAAGGGCCTGTTCTGTGCTGTACTGTTCTATGTTCTAGGTTGGGACTTTATTGCCTGGAGCGTAAAAGAATGAAGGGAGATTTGATAGAGGTGTCTAAGATTTTGGTGGGTATAGATAGAGTGAATGCAAGCAGGCTTTTCCCACTGAGGCTCGGGGAGAAAAAACCCAGAGGGCATGGGTTAAGGGTGAAAGGAGAAAAGTTTAAAAGGAACATTAGGGGGGGTGGGGGGGGGGGGGACTTCTTCACGCAGAGAGTGGTGGGAGTGTGGAATGAGCTGCCGGATAAAGTGGTAAATGCGGGGTCACTTTTAACATTTAAGAAAAACTTGGACAGGTTCATGGATGAGAGGGGTGTGGAGGGATATGGTCCAGATACAGGTCAGTGGGACTAAGCAAAAAATGGTTCGGCACAGACAAGAAGGGCCAAAAGGCCTGTTTCTGTGCTGTAATGTTCTATGGTTCTATGGTTTGGAGGTCAGAACCCGGGAAAGTGGAAATGAAATGGGAACTCTGAGCTACTTCTGCCTCATTGTGAGAGTGAACAGCACAACCATTTCCTGCTGTTTCTGGGTTAAATCAACCAACCGCAACATTTCACCTTGAACACTGCCTCTTCCTCTCCTTTACAACCAGCTCGCCATTTCGTTCCTGGTGTGGGAAACCCCGACCCGAACCTACTCACCCCCTCGCCCTCTCCCCCTCCCCCTCCCCCTCCCCCTAACCCCCTCACCCACTCACCCCCACCCTCCCTCTCACCCTCATCCCCTCACCTCACCCTCACTCACGCACCCTCCCCCTCACCCCCACCCTCACCCCCACCCTCACCCCCACCCTCACCCCCACCCTCACCCCCACCCTCACCCCCACCCTCACCCTCACTCTAACAGTTCAGCTTTCAACCCAAATGGGCCTCACCCCCTAAATCTGAGTCAGCACTGCCCGGCCGGTGAACTATTTGGTCTCCTTATCTGAGGAAGGGGGCTAAAGGGATGAAGGGATATTGGGGGAAGGGGGGGAATCAGGATATTGAATTTGATGATCAGCCATGATCAAGGTGGAAGGGCCGAATGGCCTCCTCCTGCTTCTGGTTTCTATGTTTCTAATACTCCAGATGTGGTCTCAGCAGTGCTTTACATTGGGCCAGTGGGCTGACGAATGGCCAGTGGGCTGACGAATGGCCAGTGGGCTGACGAATGGCAGATGGAGTTTAATTTAGATAAATGCGAGGTGATGCATTTTGGTAGATTGAACCAGGGCAGGACTTACTCAGTTAATAAAGAACAAAACAAAGAACAAAGAACAGCACAGGAAACAGGCCCTTCGGCCCTCCAAGCCTGTGCCGCTCATTGGTCCAACTAGACCATTTGTTTGTATCCCTCCATTCCCAGAATGTTCATGTGACTATCCAGGTAAGTCTTAAACAATGTCAGCGTGCCTGCCTCCACCACCCTACTTGGCAGCGCATTCCAGGCCCCCACCACTCTCTGTGTAAAAAACGTCCCTCTGATATCTGAGTTATACCTCGCCCTTCTCACCTTGAGCCCGTGACCCCTTGTGATCATCACCTCCGACCTGGGAAAAAGCTTCCCACTGTTCACCCTATCTATACTCTTCATAATTTTGTACACCTCTATTAGGTCTCCCCTCATTCTCCGTCTTTCCAGGGAGAACAAGCCCAGTTTAGCCAATCTCTCCTCATAGCTAAGACCCTCCATACCAGGCAACATCCTGGTAAACCTTCTCTGCACTCTCTCTAAAGCCTCCAGGTCCTTCTGGTAGTGCGGCGACCAGAACTGGACGCAGTACTCCAAATGTGGCCTAACCAGCGTTCTTTACAGCTGCAACATCAGACTCCAGCTTTTATACTCTATACCCCGTCCTATAAAGGCAAGCATACCATATGCCTTCTTCACCACCTTCTCCACCTGTGCTGCCACCTTCAAGGATTTGTGGACTTGCACACCTAGGTCCCTCTGTGTTTCTATACTCTTGATGGCTCTGTCATTTATTGTATAACTCCCCCCTACATTAGTTCTTCCAAAATGGTAGGGCGTTTGGGAGAGTTAAAGAACAAAGAGATCATGGGGTACATGTTCATAGCTCCTTGAAAGTGGAGTCACAGGTGGACAGAGTGATGAAGAAGGCATTCGGCATACTTGGTTTCATTGGTCAGAACATTGAATACAGGAGTTGGGACGTCTTGTTGAAGTTGTACAAGACATTGGTAAGGCCACACTTGGAATACTGTGTGCAGTTTTGGTCACATTATTATAGAAAGGATATAATTAAACTAGCAAAAGGGTGCAGAAGAGATTTACTTGATGGTTTGAGTTATAAGGAGAGGCTGGATAGACTGGGACTTTTTCCTCTGGAGTGTAGAAGGCTGAGGGGTGATCTTACAGAGGTTTATAAAATAATGAGGGGCTTAGACAAGGTAGACAGTCAATATCTTTTCCCAAAGGTAGGGGAGTCTAAAACTAGAGGGCATAGGATTAAGGTGAGAGGGGAGAGATACAAAAGAGTCTAGGAGGGGCAGTTTTTTCACACAGAGGGTGGTGAGTGCCTGGAACAAGCTGCCAGAGGTAGTAGTAGAGGCGGGTACAATTTTGTCTTTTAAAAAGTGTTTAGACAGTTTCATGGGTACGATGGGTATAGAGGGATATGAACAAAGAACAAAGAACAATACAGCACAGGAACAGGCCCTTCGGCCCTCCAAGCCTGTGCCGCTCCCTGGTCCAAACTAGACCATTTATTTGTATCCCTCCATTCCCACTCTGTTCATGTGGCTATCTAGATAAGTCTTAAACGTTCCCAGTGTGTCCGCCTCCACCACCTTGCCCGGCAGCGCATTCCAGGCCCCCACCACCCTCTGTGTAAAATACGTCCTTCTGATATCCGTGTTCAACCTCCCCCCCCTCACCTTGAACCTATGACCCCTCGTGAACGTCACCACCGACCTGGGCCAAACGCGGGCAATTGGGACTAGCTTAAAAAAAGGGTGGCATGGACAAGTTGGGCCAAATGGCCTGTTTCCATGCTGTAAACCTCGATGACTCTATGACCTCGATGACTCTATGACCTCGATGACTCTATGACCTCGATGATTCTATGACCTCGATGACTCTATTACACAGTTTCATCATTATGTCCTACTTTTGAATTCTATGGGTGGGATTTTGTGGCCTCACTCATCCCGAAACTGTAAAATCCCGCCCGAGGCCAACAGGCCTTTCCATGTTCCACCCCTCACCTGCTCCAATTTCCATGGCAGGTGGGGCGGAAAAATTCCGGCCTGTACCTCTGCCAAGAAAGAGAGCATTGAATATGTCTTCTTTACAACATTATCCACCTGTACTGAGAATGGGGCTGAAGAAACTTGGAAAGATATAGTTGTAGATTGCAAGGGAGTTCTCCTCCGATGATTTTTCCTTTGCCTCGGGAGGTCCATCAGATTCCAATGAGATCTAGACCACAATGTCCAAGTTCAAAGTCTCATGGTCAGGGCTTTAGATGGTAAAGTAAAGTTTATTTATTAGTCACAAGGCTTACATTAACACTGCACTGGAGTTACTGTGAAAATCCCCTGATGTTATCATTCCAGTGTTAGCCACCAACTTCCCAAAGGCCCCCATTTGGGTCAAGGCTAACTCTGTGGGAAAGTCCATTGTTCCAGATACTTAGATCTCTAGGTTGAACTTGAGGTAGATTTTAATTTAGTTCAGGAGTCTAGAAACTCTTCAATGTGCAGAAAATAGATATGGAAAACACGTGAGAAGCACCTGAACTGCCACCTCATCCCATCTGCAAGCACTTGGTCCATAGCCCTGAATGTTATGGTGTGCCAAGTGCTCATCCAGGGACTGTTTAAAGGATGTGAGGCATCCCGCCTCCACCACCCTCCCAGGCAGCGCATTCCAGACCCTCACCACCCTCTGGTTAAAGACGTTTTTCCTCAAATCCCCCCTAAACATCCTGCCCCTCACCTTGAACCTGTGTCTCCTCATAACTGACCCTTCAACTAAGTGGAACAGCTGCTCCCTATCCACTCTGTCCATGCCCCTCATAATCTTGTTCACCTCAATCAGTCACCCCGCAGTCTTCTCTGCTCCAGAGAAAACAACTCAAGCCTATCCAAACCTCTCTTCATAACTGAAACGCTCCACCCCAGGCAGCATCCTGGTGAATCTCCTCTGCACCCCCTCCAGTGCAAATTAGACAAAAGCCATATTCAGGCAGAGTGCAAGGAAAGCAGCAGGATGCAAGGTGAGAATATACAAGTTAGTGATATCATTCCAAGGTTCACGGTGGAAATGAAAGTTGGGAATTTTAACTTACTCCCTGTTAGAACATAGAACATAGAAAAGCTACAGCACAAACAGGTCCTTTGGCCCACAAGTTGCGCTGAACATGTCCCTACCTACTAGGCTTACCTATAACCCTCTATCTTACTAACTTCCATTAACTTATCCAAAAGTCTCTTAAAAGACCCTATCGAATCCACCTCCACCACCACTACCGGCAGCCGATTCCACGCACCCACCACCCTCTGAGTGAAAAGCTTACCCCTAACATCTCCTCTGTACCTACTCCCCAGCACCCTAAACCTGTGACCTCTTGTGGCAACCATTTCAGCCCTGGGTAAAAGCCTCTGAGAATCCACTCTATCAATACCCCTCAACATCTTATACACCTCTATCAGGTCACCTCTCATCCTTCGCCTCTCCAAGGAGAAAAGACCGAGCTCTCTCAACCTATCCTCATAAGGCATGCCACCTAATCCAGGCAACATCCTTGTAAATCTCCTCTGCACCCTTTTTATGGTTTCCACGTCCTTTCTGTAATGAGGCGACCAGAACTGGGCACAATACTCCAGGTGGGATCTGACCAAGGTCCTATACAGCTGCAGCATTATCTCCCGATTTCTAAACTCAATTCCTCTATTGATAAAGGTCAGTATTCCATACGCCTTCTTAACTACAGCCTCCACCTGCGACGCTGCTTTGAGTGTCCTATGAACCCTGACCCCAAGATCCTTCTGATCTTCCACACTGCCAAGCGTCTTACCCTTAATATTATATTCTTTCATCCTATTCGACCTGCCAAAATGAACCACCACACACTTAGAAACATAGAACATAGAACATAGAACATTACAGCGCAGAACAGGCCCTTCGGCCCACGATGTTGCACCGACCAGTTAAAAAAAAAACTGTGACCCTCCAACCTAAACCAATTTCTTTTCGTCCATGAACCTATCTACGGATCTCTTAAACGCCCCCAAACTAGGCGCATTTACTACTGATGCTGGCAGGGCATTCCAATCCCTCACCACCCTCTGGGTAAAGAACCTACCCCTGACATCGGTTCTATAACTACCCCCCCTCAATTTAAAGCCATGCCCCCTCGTGCTGGATTTCTCCATCAGAGGAAAAAGGCTATCACTATCCACCCTATCTAAACCTCTAATCATCTTATATGTTTCAATAAGATCCCCTCTTAGCCGCCGCCTTTCCAGCGAAAACAATCCCAAATCCCTCAGCCTCTCCTCATAGGATCTCCCCTCCATACCAGGCAACATCCTGGTAAACCTCCTCTGCACCCTCTCCAAAGCCTCCACATCCTTCCTGTAATGTGGGGACCAGAACTGCACACAGTACTCCAAGTGCGGCCGCACCAGAGTTGTGTACAGTTGCAACATAACGCTACGACTCCTAAATTCAATCCCCCTACCAATAAACGCCAAGACACCATATGCCTTCTTAACAACCTTATCTACTTGATTCCCAACTTTCAGGGATCTATGCACACATACACCTAGATCCCTCTGCTCCTCCACACTATTCAAAGTCCTCCCGTTAGCCCTATACTCAACACATCTGTTATTCCTACCAAAGTGAATTACCTCACACTTCTCCGCATTAAACTCCATCCGCCACCTCTCGGCCCAACTTTGCAACCTGTCTAAGTCTTCCTGCAAACTACGACACCCTTCCTCACTGTCTACCACACCACCGACTTTGGTGTCATCAGCAAATTTGCTAATCCACCCAACTATACCCTCATCCAGATCATTAATAAATATTACAAACAGCAGTGGCCCCAAAACAGATCCCTGAGGTACACCACTTGTAACCGCACTCCATGATGAATATTTACTATCAACCACCACCCTCTGTTTCCTATCCGCTAGCCAATTCCTGATCCAATTTCCTAGATCACCCCCAATCCCATACATCTGCATTTTCTGCAGAAGCCTACCATGGTGAACCTTATCAAACGCCTTACTAAAATCCATATATACTTATCTGGGTTGAGGTCCATCTGCCACATCTCCGCCCAGTCTTGCATCTTATCTATGTCTCGTTGCAACTGCTGACATCTCTCTACACTATCCACAACCCCACGAACCTTTGTGTCATCAGCAAACTTGCCAACCCATCCTTCCACTTCCTCATCCAGGTCATTTATAAAAATCACAAAGAGCAAGAGTCCCAGAACAGATCCCTGGGGCACTCCACTGGTGACCGACCTCCATGCTAAAAAGACCCATCTACAACCACTCTTTGCCTTCTGTGGGCAAGCCAGTTCTGAATCCACAAAGCAACGTCCCCTTGTATCCCATGCCCCTTCACTTTTTCAATGAGCCTTGAATGGGCACCTTATCAAACGCCTTGCTGAAATCCATATAAACTCCATCTACCGTTCTTCCCTCGTCTATGTATCTCGTTACATCTTCAAAAAATTCAATTAGGCTCGTAAGGCATGATCTGCCTCGGACAAAGCCGCGCTGGCTATTTCTGATCATACTATTCCTCTCCAGATGGTCATAAATCCTGCCTCTCAGGATCTTCTCCATCAACTTACCAACCACTGAGGTTAGACTCACCGGTTGGTAATTTCCTGGGCTGTCTCTTCTCCCTTGCTTGAATAACGGAACCACATCCGCAATCCTCCAATCCTCCGGAACATCTCCCGTCTCCATTGATGACGCAAAGACCATCGCCAGAGGCTCAGCAATCTCTTCCCTTGCCTCCCACAGTAACCTGGGGTACATTCCATCCGGCGATTTATCTAACTTGATGCTTTTCAAAAGCTCCAACACATCCTCTTTCCTAATGCCCACATGCTCAATCTTCTCAGTCCACTGCAAGTCTGCACTGCAACTACCAAGATCCTTTTCCACTGTGAATACTGAAGTAAAGTATTCATTGAGTACCTCTGCCATTTCTACCATTTCTATACAGACTTTCCCACTGTCACGTTTGATAGGTCCTACTCCTTCACATCTTATCCTCTTGCTCTTAACATACTTGTAGAATGCCTTGGGGTTTTCCTTTATCCTGTCTGCCAAGGCCTTCTCATGACCCCTTCTTGCTCTTCTAATTTCCCTCTTAAGTCCCTTCCTACTAGCCGTATACTCTTCTAGATTTCTAACATTACCGAGCTCCCTGAACCTTTTGTAGGCTTTTCTTTTCTTCTTGACTAAATTCATTACAGCTTTCATGCACCATGGTTCCTGTGACCTACCATAACTCCCCTGTCTCATTGGAACGTTGCTGTGCAAAGCTCCAGACAAATTTTCCGTGCAAATTTGCCACATTTCTTCTGTACATTTCCCTGAGAAAACTTCCTTCCAATTTATGCCTCTAATTTCCTGCCTAATAGCCTCATAATTGCCCTTACTCCAAATAAACACTTTCCTAGCTTGACTGATCCTATCTCTCTTCAATGCTAATGTAAAGGAAATAGAGTTATGATCACTATCCCCAAAATGCTCTCCCACTGAGAGATCTGACACCTGCCCAGGTTCATTCCCTAATACCAAATCAAGTACAGCCTCTCCTCTTGTAGGCTTATCCACATACTCTGTCAGGAAGCCCTCCTGAACACATCTAACAAACTCCTCCCCATCTAAGCCCCTTACCCGAGGGATATTTCAATCGATATTTGGGAAATTAAAATCTCCCATCACGACCACTCTGCTATTATCACATCTCTCCAGGATCTGCTTCCCAATCTGCTCTTCCACATCTCTGCTACTATTGGGCGGCCTATAGAAAACACCCAGTAAAGTTATTGACCCCTTCCTGTTGCGAACCTCCACCCACAGAGATTCCGTAGACAATCCCTCCGTGGCATCCATCTTTTCTACAGCCGTGACACTATCCCTGATCAACAGTGTCACTCCCCCACCTCTTTTGCCTCCTTCCCTGTCCCCCCTGAAACCCGGCACTTGAAGTATCCAGTCCTGTCCCTGAGATAACCAAGTCTCTGTAATGGCCACCACATCACACTTCCAAGCAGCGATCCACGCTCTAAGCTCATCCATTTTGTTCACTACAATCCTTGTGTTAAAATAAACACATCTCAACCCTTCGGTCTGAGCGCTCCCCTTCTCCGTCACCTGCGTATCCTCCCTCTCACACTGTCTACAAGCCCCTGTTGTATCAGTAAGAGAAGATAAGAATCCCTCAATCACATTCCATTATATAATTTGTGCGGATCGGACGAATTATTCTAACCACAGTATTCGAGTGCGAGGCCAAGTTCGAATGAAAAATAAATAACATTCTATTACTCTCCATTGGTGACATATGGAGCCAACAGTCTCTCTCTGATGGGAAGGAATTGGCTGAAGAAGATAAGATTGAACTGAGTTGAGTTATTTACCCTACCTCGTGAACATCTGAAAGTACGAATTAGGAGCAGGAGTAGTATACAGTAAATGGCAGAAACCTTAATAGTATTGATAGGCAAAGGCATCTGGGTGTACAGGTACACAGGTCACTGAAAGTGGCAATGCAGGTGGAGAAGGTAATCAAGAAGGCATAGAGCATGCTTGCCTTCATCGGCCGGGGTATTGAGTTTAAAAATTGGCAAGTCATGTTGCAGTTTTATAGAACCTTAGTTAGGTCGCACTTGGAATATAGTGTTCAATTCTGGTCGCCACACTGCCAGAAGGATGTGGAGGCTTTGGAGAGGGTACAGAAAAGATTTACCAGGATGTTGCCTGGTATGGAGGGCATCAGCTATGAGGAGAGGTTGGAGAAACTTGGTTTGTTCTCACTGGAGTGACGGAGGTTGAGGGGAGACCTGATAGAAGTCTACAAGATTATGAGAGGCATGGACAGAGTGGATAGTCAGATGCTTTTTCCCAGGGTGGAAGAGCCAATTACTAGTTTTAAGGTGCGAGGGGCAAGGTTTAGAACATTCCAGCGCAGTACAGGCCCTTCGGCCCTCGATGTTGCGCCGACCAGTGGTACCAATCTAAAGCCCCTCTAATCTACACTGTTCCAATAACATCCATATGTTTATCCAATAACCACTTGAACACTCTCAACGTTGACGAGTCCACCACTGCTGCAGGAGGGCACCCTTACTATTCTCTGAGTAAAGAACCTACCTCTAACATCTGTCCTATATCTCTTACCACTCAATTTAAAGCTATGTCCCCTCGTGCTAGCCAACACCATCCGAGGAAAAAGACTCTCACTATCTACCCTAGGAGTTTAAAGGAGATGTACGAGGCAGATTTTTTACACAGAGAATAGTGGGTGCCTGGAACTCGTTGCCGGGGAGGTAGTGGAAGCAGATACGGGAGTGACTTTTAAGGGGCGTCTTGACAAGTACGTGAATAGGATGGGAATAGAGGGATATGGTCCCCGGAAGGGTAGGGGGTTTTAGTTCAGTCGGGGCAGCATGGTCGGTGCAGGCTTGGAGGGCTGAAGGGCCTGTTCCTGTGCTGTAATTTTCTTTGTTCTTTGATGTTGGTTCTTAGGCAACTTCACCCCTTGAGCCTCCTCTGCTGTTCCATAGGATCATGGATGATTTGTTTGTGTTTCGAGTTCCACATTACAATCTCTCCACCCCCCCCACCCCACCCACCCCAACCCCCCCACCCCCCCAAACCCCCACACCCCCCCACCCTCCCACCACCCTCCCACCCCCCATCCCCCACCCCCCCACCACCCCCCACCAGCCCCCCACCACCCCCCACCCCCCCACAGCCCCATCCCCCCACCACCCCACTCCCCTCACATCCCCACCCCCACCCCCCTCCCCCACCCCACTCCCCCCACATCCCCACCCCCACCCCCCTCCCCCACCCCCCTCCCCCACCCCTTGCACCCCTCCGCACCCCCCTACCCACCCCTCACACCTCTGCTTCAGGGCTCAGTAAACATAAGTCCGATATTCTGGAAGTGTGAGCGTGAATTATTTTATGCACAAAATTGCTATTAATGCACAGACTCATCAGGATGCGCTGCTCAGTAAAGTGCTCAATGTCATCAATGACTGGCTGAAAGAGTGTGACGATGAGAAAGTGGATTACCTCACCATACTACCAGACTGGTCACCACACTATCAGAAAGACATGGAAGCTTTGGAGAGAATGCAAAAAAGGTTCACCAGGATGTTGCCTGGTCTCGAGGGTGTTGGCTATAAGGAGAGGTTGAATAAACTAGGGTTGCTTTCAATGGAAAGATGGAGGCTGAGGGGAGACCTGATAGAGGTCTGATGAGAGGTACAGGCAAGGTGGATAGTCAGAGGCTTTTTCCAAGGGTGCAAGTGTCAGTTACAAGGGGGCACAGGTTCAAGGTGAGAGGGGACAGTTTAAGGGAGATGTGCGGGGGAAGTTTTTCACGCAGAGAGCGGTGGGTGCCTGGAACGCGCTGCCAGAGGAGCTGGTGGAAGCAGGCACATTAGCAACATTTCAGAGGCATCTGGATGGGTCCATGAATCGGGAGGGAGTAGAGGGATACGGACCGAGTAAGGGCAGAAGGTTTTTTTTAGTTTAGTTGGGGCATCATGATCAGAATGGGCTTGGAGGGCCGAAGGGCCTGTTCCTGTGCTGTACTTTGTTTTGTTCTTTGTTCTTTAAAAAGTACCTGGATGAGCACTTGACACAGAACATTCAAAGCCATTGGCCAAGGGCTGGCAAATGGGATTTGAGTTCAGGTGTTTCTTGCATGTCCCTGCAGACTCAATGGGTCGAAGGGCCTCTTCTGCACTCTATGGTCCTGTGATCCTATGAGTATTTCACTCAGAAATAAGCTGAACGTAGATCAAAACCGCCTCCTGGGGGGTTTAGAATCAGTATTCCACTGTGGTTAGAGAAGATACAGGGAAACAAGGAGCTGATTCTGGTATTGGAAAGGTAGAGAGAGATATAGGAGAGTCTGCGTGGGTTTCCTCTGGGTGCTCCGGTTTCCTCCCACAGTCCAAAGATGTGCGGGTTAGGTTGATTGGCCATGCTAAAAATTGCCCTTAGTGTCCTGAGATGCGTAGGTGAGAGGGATTAGTGGGTAAATATGTAGGGATATGGGGGTAGGGCCTGGGTGGGTTTGTGGTCGGTGCAGACTCGATGGGCCAAATGGCCTCTTTCTGTACTGTAGGGTTTCTAAGATTTCTATGATTTCTATGAGAGTTTGTGAAAAGGAACTGTGTCTCAGAATGAGAAGCGATTCACTCAAGGTTCTTGACATTGTGAAACACAAAAAGATGGTGACTAAGACATTCATTTCTTTGGAATGGAAGGAAAAGATTGCTTTGTTTGGTCAATATCGGTACCAAGTGAATAAGTCTATGCCCTAACGCTGCAAATGTCATAGCTATTGTGGTTGGAAGAAACTGGCTTGCAGCTTATGTGATGTCAATGGTGTTGGTGTCAGATGTTGGGCTGTGGTTTTGATTGGAAAAGTTTGATCACTTCTGAGTAAGAATGGAGTTAAAATGCTCTAATTGTTATGATGGTCACGGGATGATCTACCGTGGATCTTGGAGGATACGAGCTCCCCTATGAGGTGAGTGGAGGCTGGTCCAATAGGGAAGGTGCAGCCGGGGGGTGGAGGGTTTAAAATGTTTGCCCAATGATGCCCAATGAGCACACTGTAAACAAAGGGTGATGGAAGCCTCGGAAGATTATTCCTCTGATGACAAGGACTCACGCGGGTTTCCTTCTTCCCTCTGAACCATCTTTACTTTTACTTTCTGACTTTTAAGGGGCATCTTGACAAATACATGAATAGGATGGGAATAGAGGGATATGGTCCCCGGAAGGGTAAGGGGTTTTAGTTAAGTCAGGCAGCATGGTCGGTGCAGGCTTGGAGAGCTGAAGGGCCTGTTCCTGTGCTGTAATTTTCTTTGTTCTTTACTGTCGAGACAAGTAACTCTCCAGTAAGAAAAAGCCTTTTTCTGGGAAACCTGAAGCCTACGATTCAAGCCCAATATGCAGAGCGCATGCATCACTTTACTTGAGCCAACAATATTGAGGGGCACGAGAAGCAGAAAGTGATTTTGCTGCCGGCATGCGGGGTCCAGATTTTCAATGTAATCAAGAAGCCTGATGTCTCAGTGTTACCTGAACAGGCACCAGAATGTGGCGACTGGGGGATTTTCACAGTAACTTCATTGTAGTGTTAATGTAAACCTACTTGTGACACTAATAAATAAACTTAAATTTAAAACTGGCCATGGTAAGATTATTCAAACCACATCCCCCAGTATGGAAGGGAAATGCACATCCAGCAGGGCAGCACGGTAGCACAGTGGTTAGCACTGCTGCTTCACAGCTCCAGGGTCCAGAGTTCGATTCCCGGCTTGGGTCACTGTCTGTGTGGAGTTTGCACATTCTCCTCGTGTTTGCGTGGGTTTCCTCCGGGTGCTCCGGTTTCCTCCCACAGTCCAAAGATGTGCGGGTTAGGTTGATTGGCCAGGTTAAAATTGCCCCTGAGATGCGTAGGTTAGAGGGATTAGCGGGTAAATATGTGGGGGTAGGGCCTGGGTGGGATTGTGGTCGGTGCAGACTCAATGGGCCGAATGGCCTCCTTCTGCACTGTAGGGTTTCTATGATTTCTATGATTTCTATGAATCCAGTAATTCCACATCCAGTATGGAAGGGTAATGCAGGTGGAAGTGTACAGATTGTGGAGAGGCTATCGTTAAGGTATTTACCAGCCGAGAGATGAGGCATGTCTTGTAGAATAACTGGATATTGTACTCGTCAGATCTGCTAGTGTTTATCCAGACTCCTCAGCCCAGGATTAACTACTTAAACCCCTTCTTTCTCTGAGACCCCAACCCCCTCCCATTGCTCTGACCCCGTCCCATCTCCCCCACCTCCTCCTGTCTCCCCAAATCCTTCCCATCTCCCCCATCCCCTCCAGTCTCCCCGACCCCCTCCCATCTCCCCCACCCTCTCCAATCCACCAATCCCTCTAACTATCCAGTCCCCCAAACCCCCTAACTCCAACTCTGCTGAAAGTAGAGATATGAGCATTGATAGGAATATTATTGGCCAATTCCTTCCCTCTGTCTGAGCTGATCTGTTCAAAAATATCAGCGTTTCATGAAAGAAAATGTGAAAATTAATTTGAAAAAAGTCACTGGGAACGAGAGAAAGAGAAAAGAACAAGAATGAGAGAAAAAGGTAAAAGAAGGAAACAGGAAAGAGACAGAACCAGCATCATTTCGATGTGAGAGAGAGGAGAGAGAGAGAAAGAGAAAGAGAGGAAAGAGAGAAAGAGAGATGAGAGAAAGAGAGGAGAGAAAGAGAGATGAGAGAGAGAGAGGAAAGAGAGAGAAAGAGAGGAGAGAGAAAGAGAGGAGCGAGAAAGAGAAAAAGAAGAGCGAGAGAGAAAGAGAGAGAGAGAGAGAGAAAGAGAGGAGAGAAAGAGAGATGAGAGAGAGAGAAAGAGAGGAGAGAGAGAGAAAAAGAAGAGCGAGAGAGAAAGAGAGGAGAGAGAGAGAAAGAGAAGAGAGAAAGAGAAGAGAGAGAGAGAGAGAAAGAGAGAGAGAGAAAGAGAGAGAAAGATAGAAAGAGAGAACCACAGAACCATAGAAAATTACAGCTCAGAAACAGGCCTTTTGGCCCTTCTTGTCTGTGCCGAACCATTTTATGCCTAGTCCCACTGACCTGCACTTGGACCATATCCATCCACACCCCTGTCATCCATGAACCCGTCCAAGTTTTTCTTAAATGTTAAAAGTGACCCCGCATTTACCACTTTATCCGGCAGCTCATTCCACACTCCCTCCACTCTCTGCGTGAAGAAGCCCCTCCTAATATTCCCTTTAAACTTTTCTCCTTTCACCCTTAACCCATGCCCCCTGGTTTTTTTCTCCCCTAGCCTCAGCGGAAAAAGCCTGCTTGCATTCACTCTATCTATACCCATCAAAATCTTATACACCTCTATCAAATCTCCCCTCAATCTTCTACGCTCCAGGGAATAAAGTCCCAACCTATTCAATCTCTCTCTGTAACTCAGCTTCTCAAGTCCCGGCAACATCCTTGTGAACCTTCTCTGCACTCTTTCAATCTTATTTACATCCTTCCTGTAACTGGGTGACCAAAACTGTACACAATACTCCAAATTCGGCTTCACCAATGCCTTATATAACCTTACCATAACACTCCAACTTTTATACTCGATACTCCGATTTATAAAGGCCAATGTACCAAAGGCACTCTTTACGACCCTATCCACCTGTGACGTCACTTTTAGGGAATTCTGTACCTGTATTCCCAGATCCCTCTGTTCAACTGCACTCTTCAGAGTCCTACCATTTACCCTGTACGTTCTTCTTTGGTTTGTCCTTCCAAAGTGCAATATCTCACACTTGTCTGCGTTAAATTCCATTTGCCATTTTTCAGCACATTTTTCTAGTTGGTCCAAATCCCTCTGCAAGCTTTGAAAACCTTCCTCACTGTCCACTACACCTCCAATCTTTGTATCATCAGCAAACTTGCTGATCCAATTGACCACATTATCATCCAGATCATTGATATAGATGACAAACAACAATGGACCCAACACTGATCCCTACGGCACACCACTAGTCACAGGCCTCCACTCAGAGAAGCAATCCTCCACAACCACTCTCTGGCTTCTTCCATTGAGCCAGTGTCTTATCCAATTTACTACCTCCCCATGTATACCTAGCGACTGAACCTTCCTAACTAACCTCCCATGAGGGACCTTGTCAAAGGCCTTGCTGAAATCCAGGTAGACAACATCCACCGCCTTCCCTTCATCCACTTTCCTGGTAACCTCCTCGAAAAACTCTAATAGATTGGTCAAACATGACCTACCACGCACAAAGCCATGTTGACTCTCCCTAATAAGTCCCTGTCTATCCAAATATTTGTAGATCCTATCCCTTATCACACCTTCCAATAACTTGCCCACCACCGACGTCAAACTTACTGGCCGATAATTTCCCGGATTTCTTTTGGAACCTTTTTTAAACAACGGAACAACATGAGCCACCCTCCAATCATCCGGCACCTCCCCCGTGAATACTGGCATTTTAAATATGTCTGCCAGGGCCCCTGCAAGTTCAACACTAGCTTCCCTCAAGGTCCGTGGGAATACCCTGTCCGGTCCTGGGGATTTATCCACTCTGATTTGCCTCAAGACAGCGAGCACCTCCTCCCCTTTAATCTGTAAAGGTTCCATGGCCTCCCTACCAGTTTGCCCTATTTCCGTAGACTCCATGCCCGTTTCCTCAGTAAATACGGATGCAAAAAAACCATTTAGTATCTCCCCCATCTCTTTTGGTTCCATACACAGTCTACCACTCTGGTCTTCAAGAGGACCAATTTTATCCCTCACTATCCTTTTGCTCCTAACATACCTATAGAAGCTCTTTGGATTTTCCTTCACTCTGTCTGCCAAAGCAATCTCATGTCTTCTTTTAGCCCTCCTGATTTCCCTCTGAAGTAGCTTCTTGCACTTTTTATACTCCTCGAGCATCTGATCTGTTCCTTGCTGCCTGTACATTTCATACAACTCTCTCTTCCTCTTAATCAGTGTTACAATCTCCCTCGAGAACCAAGGTTCCTTATTCCGATTTACTTTGCCTTTAATCCTGACAGGAACATACAAACTCTGCACTCTCAAAATTTCTCCTTTGAAGGCCTCCCACTTTGCATTTACATCCTTACCAGAGAACAGCCTGTGCCAATCCACACTTCCTAGATCCCTTCTCATTTCATCAAATTTGGCCTTTTTTCAGTTCAGAACTTCAACCCGAGGACCAGATCTATCCTTATCCACGATCAGGTTGAAACTAATGGCATTATGATCACTGGATCCTAAGTGTTCCCTCACATTCACATCCATCACCTGCCCTAACTCATTTCCCAATAGGAGATCCAATATCGCATCCTCTCTAGTTGGCACCTCTATATACTGATGTAGAAAATTCTCCTGAACACATTTTACAAACTCTACCCCGTCTAAACCTTTAACAGTATGCGAGTCCCAATCTATATGTGGAAAATTAAAATCCCCGACTATCACAACTTTGTGTTTCTTGCAATTGTCAGCTATCTCTCCGCTGATTTGCTCCTCCAATTCTCGCTGACTATTGGGTGGTCTATAATACAAGCCCATTAATGTGGTCATACCTTTCCTGTTTCTCAGCTCCACCCATAGGGCCTCTGTAGACAAGCTCCCTAATCTATCCTGCCTGAGTACCGCTGTAACATTTTCCCTGACCAACAATGCCACCCCTCCACCTTTTATCCCTCTGCCTCTATCCCGCCTGAAACATTGGAACCCTGGAACATTGAGCTGCCAGTCCTGCCCCTCCTGTAGCCAAGTTTCACTAATGGCTATAATGTCATATTTCCACGTGTCTATCCACGCCTTCAGCTCATCTGCCTTCCCCACAATACTCCTGGCATTGAAATAGACACACCTCAAAAGATTATTTCCACCACACTCTACCCTTCCATTATTAGATGGTTATTGGATAGGCACATGGAGCACACCAGGATGATAGGGAGTGGGATAGCTTGATCTTGGTTTCAGATAAAGCTCGGCACAACATCGTGGGCCGAAGGGCCTGTTCTGTGCTGTACTGTTCTATGTTCTATGTTCTAAATGGTCTCCTCCTGCTTCTGGTTTCTTATGTTTGTTTTCCCAAAATCCCTCCATCCCTGAACAAAGAACAAAGAACAAAGAACAGTACAGCACAGGAAACAGGCCCTTCGGCCCTCCAAGCCTGTGCCGCTCCTTGGTCCAACTAGACCAATCGTTTGTATCCCTCCATTCCCAGGCTGCTCATGTGACTATCCAGGTAAGTCTTAAACGATGTCAGCGTGCCTGCCTCCACCACCCTACTTGGCAGCGCATTCCAGGCCCCCACCACCCTCTGTGTAAAAAACGTCCCTCTGATGTCTGAGTTATACCTCACCCCTCTCAGCTTGAGCCCGTGACCCCTCGTGATCGTCACCTCCGACCTGGGAAAAAGCTTCCCACTGTTCACCCTATCTATACCCTTCATAATCTTGTATACCTCTATTAGATCTCCCCTCATTCTCCGTCTTTCCAAGGAGAACAACCCCAGTCTACCCAATCTCTCCTCATAGCTAAGACCCTCCATACCAGGCAACATCCTGGTAAACCTTCTCTGCACTCTCTCCTGATCCTGAACTTTAATTCTCTGCCCCCCACCCTGCCCCTAGATTCCTTGTGCCATCAGTAATGGGAACAGTTTTTAATTCTTTAGTTCATGTCAACATGTTCTAACATTTACACTTCAGTTTAATCTGCTCACAGTGTCTCCAACCCAACCTTTTAACTACAAACCCCCAGATCAGAATCACTCCCAGTAAATCCCCCCTCATCCTGTCACCACCACAACTGGACACAGGGCTGCAGAACTTTGTGAGCCAGTCTTGTAAATGGTTAGAAATCTAGAATAGGTGGAGCAGGAATTACCTGTTAACATCTGTAAACTCTGCAGCATGGTAACAGCGAACCACAGAGCCATGGTGTCCTGTCAGCTTCTCGATGCAACACCGAGTGATCTGGTGAGAGAAGTCTGTCTTGTGTAAATTATACAGGAAGTTGATGGTCAGGCCAGTGTTTGTGTGGGAGGGTCGATGAGTGAGATTACTCAGTGCACTGAACTTTATCCCTCCGTCAATGACTTCTCCACTGCCTCCCTCACCTCCCCTCACCTCCTCGCCCTTTCTCGTTCTCTCCCTCTCTCATTCTTTTACTCATTCTCTCTCTCATTCTCTCTATTTCTCTCTCTCACTCTCTATCTCTGACTCATTCTCTTATTCATTCCCTCTCCCATTCTCTCTATTTCTCTCTCTCACTCTCTATCTCTGACTCATTCTCTTATTCATTCCCTCTCCCATTCTCTCTATTTCTCTCTCACTCTCTCAAAGAACAAAGAACAAAGAAAATTACAGCACAGGAACAGGCCCTTCGGCCCTCCAAGCCTGCACTGACCATGCTGCCTGACTGAACTAAAACCCCCTACCTTTCCGGGACCATATCCCTCTATTCCCATCCTATTCATGTGTTTGTCAAGACACTCCTTAGTATCTGTTTCCACTACCTCCCCCGGCAATGAGTTCCAGGCACCCAGCACCCTAAAAGCTAAAAACGGAGGGAGCTCTGGAGGAATACAAAGAAAGTAGGAAAGAACTCAAACGAGGAATTAGAAGGGCAAAAAGGGGTCACGAAATGTCCTTGGCAGACAGGATTAAGGAGAATCCCAAGGCATTTTATTCATATGTTAGGAACAAAAGGGTTGTCAGGGAAAAAATCGGACCTCTCAGGGACAAAAGTGGGGAATTATGCTTCGAGCCCAAAGGAGTAGGGGAGATCCTGAATGAATACTTTGCGTCGGTATTCACAAAGGCGAGGGATGTGTTGACTAGGAGTGTCTCGGAGGGGAGTGTTGAACCGTTAGACAAAATCTCCATTACAAGGGTGGAAGTGTTAGGTTTTTCAGAGAATATAAAGACTGACAAATCCCCAGGGCCTGAAGGAATCTATCCAAGGCTGCTCAGGGAGACGAGAGATGAAATCGCTGGGCCTCTGACACAAATCTTTGTCTCGTCACTGGACACAGGTGAGGTCCCAGAGGATTGGAGGATAGCTAATGTGGTCCCGTTATTTAAGAAGGGTAGGAAGGATAACCCGGGTAATTATAGGCCGGTGAGCTTGACGTCCGTGGTAGGGAAGTTGTTGGAGAGGAGTCTTAGAGATCGGATGTATGCGCATTTAGAAAGGAATAAACTCATTCACGATAGTCAGCATGGTTTTGTGAGAGGGAGGTCATGCCTCATTACCTGGTGGAGTTTTTTGAAGAAGTGACTAGAATGGTTGACGAGGGAAGGGCCGTGGATGTCGTCTATATGGACTTTAGTAGAGTGTTTGACAAAGTCCCTCAAGGTAGGTTGGTACAAAAGGTTGGATCTCATGGGATAAAGGGGGAGGTGGCTAGATGGGTGGAGAACTGGCTTGGTCACAGAAGACAGAGGGTGGTAGTGGAAGGGTCTTTTTCCGGCTGGATGCCTGTGACTAGTGGTGTTCCGCAGGGCTCTGTATTGGGACCTCTGCTGTTTGTGATTTATATAAACGATTTGGAAGAAGGTGTAACCGGGGTGATCAGTAAGTTTGCGGACGGCACGAAAATGGCTGGACCTGCAGATAGTGAGGAACATTGTCAGAGGCTGCAGAAGGATATCGATAGGCTGGAAATGTGGGCAAAGAAATGGCAGATGGAGTTCAATTCAGATAAATGCAAAGTGATGCATTTTGGTAGAGCTAATGTAGGGGGGAGCTATACGATAAATGGCAGAACCATAAAGGGTGTAGATACGCAGAGGGACCTGGGTGTGCAAGTCCACAGATCCTTGAAGGTGACGTCACAGGTGGAGAAGGTGGTGAAGAAGGCATATGGCATGCTTGCCTTTATAGGACAGGGCATAGAGTATAAAAGTTGGGGTCTGATGTTGCAGATGTATAGAACGTTGGTTCGGCCGCATTTGGAATACTGCGTCCAGTTCTGGTTGCCACACTACCAGAAGGACGTGGAGGCTTTAGAGAGAGTGCAGAAGAGGTTTACCAGGATGTTGCCTGGTATGGAGGGGCTTAGTTATGAGGAGAGATTGGGTAAACTGGGGTTGTTCTCACTGGAAAGACGGAGGATGAGGGGAGACCTAATAGAGGTGTATAAAATTATGAAAGGCATAGATAGGGTGAACGGTGGGAAGCTTTTTCCCAGGTTGGTGGTGACCTTCACGAGGGGTCATAGGTTCAAGGTGAGGGGGGGGAGGTTTAACACGGATATCAGAAGGACGTATTTTACACAGAGGGTGGTGGGGGCCTGGAATGCGCTGCCGGGCAAGGTGGTGGAGGCGGACACACTGGGAACGTTTAAGACTTATCTAGATAGCCACATGAACGGAGTGGGAATGGAGGGATACAAAAGAATGGTCTAGTTTGGACCAGGGAGCGGCGTGGGCTTGGAGGGCCGAAGGGCCTGTTTCTGTGCTGTATTGTTCTTTGTTCTGTGTAAAAAACTTGCCTCGTACATCTGATTCTCATTCTCTCTTTCTCTCTCACTCTGTCTCTCTCTATTTTTCACTCATTCTCTCCTTCTTTCTCTCCCTCATTCTCTCTCTCTCTCTCACGCCCTCCCTCTCATAGAAACCTACAGTGCGGAAGGAAGCCATTCAGCCCATCGAGTCTGCACCGACTCTCTGAAAGAGCACCTTACTCAGGCTCTCTCCCCGCCCAATCTCCATAACCTCACACAGATAGCACGGCCAATCCGCCTAAAATCCACATCTTTGGACACTGAGGGACAATTTAGCATGGCCAATCCCCCTAAAATGCACATCTTTGGACACTAAGGGACAATTTAGCATGGCCAATCCCCCTAAAATGCACATCTTTGGACACTAAGGGACAATTTAGCATGGCCAATCCCCCTAAAATGCACATCTTTGGACACTAAGGGACAATTTAGCATGGCCAATCCCCCCAACCTGCACATCTTTGGACACTAAGGGACAATTTAGCATGGCCCATCCACCTAAAATGCACATCTTTGGACACTAAGAGGCAATTTAGCATGGCCAATCCACCTAAAATGCACATCTTTGGACACTAAGGGACAATTTAGCATGGCCAATCCCCCCAACCTGCACATCTTTGGACACTAAGAGACAATTTAGCATGGCCAATCCACCTAAAATGCACATCTTTGGACACTAAGAGGCAATTTAGCATGGCCAATCCCCTTAACCTGCACATCTTTGGACACTAAGGGACAATTTAGCATGGCCAATCCACCTGAAATGCACATGTTTGGACACTAAGGGACAATTTAGCATGGCCAATCCACCTAAAATGCACATCTTTGGACACTAAGGGACAACTTAGTATGGCCAATCCACCCAACCTGCACATCTTTGGACACTAAGGGGCAATTTAGCATGGCCAATCCACCTAAAATGCACATCTTTGGACACGAAGAGGCAATTTAGCATGGCCAATCCACCTAACCTGCACATCTTTGGACACTAGGGAGCAATTTACATGGCCAATCCACCTAACCTGCACATCTTTGGACACGAAGAGGCAATTTCGCATGGCCAATCCACCCAACCTGCACATCTTTGGACACTAACAGGCAATTTAGCATGGCCAATCCCCCTAACCTACACATCTTTGACACTAAGGGGGAGTTTAGCATGGCCAATGCATCTAACCGACACAATTAAGCAATTTTATGGTAAATGTCTCTTTAGTGTCCAAAGGTGTGTACGTTAGGTGGATGGCCGTGCACATTGTAAATGTGCAGGGCTTTGGGGAGGGTGGGGTGAGGGCCTCAGTAGGATGCTCTGTCAGAGAGTTGGCGCAGAGTCTGTGGGCCGAATGGCCTCTTTCTGTAATGATTTTTGACAGAGACTTCTTATGGAAATGAGCTGCCCTTTGCCCCAGTCAGCATGTTTATTTCAAATTTCACCTTCCTAACTGTCCTTGATGGTGTGATTCACAAAGTGAAACTAATGTGTGGATATCTCAGCAGAATAGGAATTGAAAAGCAGAAGTGAGCTGGGGATATCCTGGGTTGCTGCTGACTTTTTAATGAGTGGATCTTTTTAAAAAACATTCTATCGTGGACTGTGGATTTTCTTTCCCATTTTTAAGTAGCGAAGAGTTTAATTTAGACAAATGCGAGGTGATGCATTTTGGTAGATCGAACCAGGGCAGGACTTACTTAGTTAATGGTAGGGCGTTGGGGAGAGTTACAGAACAAAGGGGTACAGGTTCATAGTTCCTTGAAAGTGGAGTCACAGGTGGACAGAATGGTGAAGAAGGCATTCAGCATGCTTGGTTTCATTGGTCAGAACATTGAACACAGTAAGGAGTATAAGACCCTCGTCAGACCCCAGTTGGAGTACTGTGCTCAGTTCTGGTCACCTCATTACAGGAAGGATGTGGAAAAGATTGAAAAGGTGCAGAGGAGATTTACAAGGATGTTGCCTGGATTGAGTGGCATGCCTTATGAGGATAGGCTGAGGGAGCTCGGTCTTTTCTCCTTGGAGAGACGTAGGATGAGAGGAGACCTAATAGAGGTATATAAGATGTTGAGAGGCATAGATCGGGTGGACTCTCAGAGGCTTTTTCCCAGGGTGGAAATGTCTGCTACGAGAGGACACAGGTTTAAGGTGCTGGGGGGTAGGTACAGGGGAAATGTTGGGGGGATGTTTTTCACACAGAGGGTGGTGGGCGAGTGGAATCGGCTGCCGTCAGTGGTGGTGGAGGCGAACTCAATAGGGTCTTTTAAGAGACTCCTGGATGAGTACATGGAGCTTAATAGGATGGAGGGTTATAGGTAGGTCTAGAAGGTAGGGATATGTTCGGCACAACTTGTGGGGCCGAAGGGCCTGTTGTGTGCTGTAGTTTTCTATGTTTCTATGTTTCTATGAGTCTAACAACACCAGGTTCAAGTCCAACAGGTTTATTTGGTAGCAAACGCCACTGGCTTTTGGAGCGCTGCTCCTTCGTCAGATGGAGTGGAAATCTGCTCTTATTTACATGCGACACCTACATAGCCACACTGTGTGATTCATGAACAGAGACACCCAGATCCCTTTGTACTGATATCCTTTAGGGAAGGAAATCTGCCATCCTTACCTAGTCTGGCCTACATGTGACTCCAGAGCCCCAGTGATGTGGTCGACTCGGAAATACTCTCAGGTTTGAAATGGTCTGACAAGCCACTCGGTTTGAGGCGTATTTAGAGTCATAAAGGTTTCCAGCACAGGAACAGGACAGGGTGTCCCTGGCCATGAATCACAGAAAGTGGCCGTGTTGGTGCAGCATGAAAATAAGAAAGACAAATGGAATCTTGGCATTTATTGCAAAAAGACGAGTATAAAAGTAAAGACGTTTAGTTACAATTATATAAGGCATTGGTGAGTGTCCAGTTTTTGTCTCCTTACTTGAGGAAGGATGTGGTGGCACTGAGGTAGTTCAGACAAGGTTCGCCATGATTCCGGGAATGAAAGGGTTGTCGTATGAGGAGCGGTTGAATAGTTTAGGCTTGTACTTGCTGAGTGCAGGAGAATGAGGGGGGAAAATCTGACTGAGGTATATAAAATGTAGAAGGGTTAGGGACAGTGCTGTACCAGCCTCAGGGATAGGGGGCAGTACAGGACGGGGCTGTACCAGCCTCACGGGTAAGGGGCAGTACAGGATGGTGCTGTACCAGCCTCACGGGTAAGGGGCAGTACAGGACGGGGCTGTAACAGCCTCAGGGGTAAGGGGCAGTACAGGGCGGTGCTGTACCAGCCTCAGGGGTAAGGGGCAGTACAGGACGGTGCTGTAACAGCCTCAGGGGTAAGGGGCAGTACAGGATGGTGCTGTAACAGACTCAGGGGTAAGGGGCAGTACAGGATGGTGCTGTAACAGCCTCAGGGGTAAGGGGCAGTACAGGGCGGTGCTGTAACAGTCTCAGGGGTAAGGGGCAGTACAGGACGGTGCTGTAACAGCCTCAGGGGTAAAGGGGCAGTACAGGATGGTGCTGTAACAGCCTCAGGGGTAAGGGGCAGTACAGGATGGTGCTGTAACAGCCTCAGGGATAGGGGGCAGTACAGGATGGTGCTGTAACAGCCTCAGGGGTAAGGGGCAGTACAGGATGGTGCTGTAACAGTCTCAGGGGTAAGGGGCAGTACAGGACGGTGCTGTAACAGCCTCAGGGATAGGGGGCAGTATAGGATGGTGCTGTAACAGCCTCAGGGGTAAGGGGCAGTACAGGATGGTGCTGTAACAGTCTCAGGGGTAAGGGGCAGTACAGGACGGTGCTGTAACAGCCTCAGGGATAGGGGGCAGTACAGGATGGTGCTGTAACAGCCTCAGGGATAGGGGGCAGTACAGGACGGTGCTGTAACAGCCTCAGAGATAGGGGGCAGTACAGGATGGTGCTGTAACAGTCTCAGGGGTAAGGGGCAGTACAGGATGGTGCTGTAACAGCCTCAGGGGTAAGGGGCAGTACAGGACGGGACTGTAACAGCCTCAGAGGTAAGGGGCAGTACAGGACGGGACTGTAACAGCCTCAGAGGTAAGGGGCAGTACAGGACGGGGCTGTAACAGTCTCAGGGGTAAGGGGCAGTACAGGACAATGCTGTAACAGTCTCAGGGGTAAGGGGCAGTACAGGATGGTGCTGTAACAGCCTCAGGGGTAAGGGGCAGTACAGGATGGGGCTGTAACAGCCTCAGGGGTAAGGGTCAGTACAGGATGGGGCTGTAACAGCCTCAGGGGTAAGGGGCAGTACAGGGCGGTGCTGTAACAGTCTCAGGGGTAAGGGGCAGTACAGGATGGTGCTGTAACAGTCTCAGGGGTAAGGGGCAGTACAGGACGGGACTGTAACAGTCTCAGGGGTAAGGGGCAGTACAGGACGGTGCTGTAACAGTCTCAGGGGTAAGGGGCAGTACAGGACAATGCTGTAACAGTCTCAGGGGTAAGGGGCAGTACAGGATGGTGCTGTAACAGTCTCAGGGGTAAAGGGCAGTACAGGACGGGACTGTAACAGTCTCAGGGGTAAGGGGCAGTACAGGACAATGCTGTAACAGTCTCAGGGGTAAGGGGCAGTACAGGATGGTGCTGTAACAGCCTCAGGGGTAAGGGGCAGTACAGGATGGGGCTGTAACAGCCTCAGGGGTAAGGGTCAGTACAGGATGGGGCTGTAACAGCCTCAGGGGTAAAGGGCAGTACAGGACGGTGCTGTAACAGCCTTAGGGGTAAGGGGCAGTACAGGACGGGACTGTAACAGCCTCAGGGGTAAAGGGGCAGTACAGGACGGTGCTGTAACAGCCTCAGGGGTAAAGGGCAGTACAGGATGGTGCTGTAACAGTCTCAGGGGTAAAGGGAAGTACAGGATGGTGCTGTAACAGCCTCAGGGGTAAAGGGCAGTACAGGATGGTGCTGTAACAGCCTCAGGGGTAAAGGGCAGTACAGGATGGTGCTGTAACAGCCTCAGGGGTAAAGGGCAGTACAGGACGGGACTGTAACAGCCTCAGGGGTAAGGGCCGTACAGGATGGTGCTGTAACAGCCTCAGGGGTAAAGGGCAGTACAGGACGGTGCTGTAACAGCCTCACGGGTAAGGGGCAGTACAGGACGGTGCTGTAACAGCCTCAGGGGTAAGGGGCAGTACAGGACGGGACTGTAACAGCCTCAGGGGTAAAGGGGCAGTACAGGATGGTGCTGTAACAGCCTCACGGGTAAAGGGGCAGTACAGGATGGTGCTGTAACAGCCTCAGGGGTAAGGGGCAGTACAGGATGGTGCTGTAACAGCCTCAGGGGTAAAGGGGCAGTACAGGACGGTGCTGTAACAGCCTCAGGCGTAAGGGGCAGTACAGGATGGTGCTGTAACAGCCTCAGGGGTAAAGGGGCAGTACAGGATGGTGCTGTAACAGTCTCAGGGGTAAGGGGCAGTACAGGATGGTGCTGTAACAGCCTCAGGGGTAAGGGGCAGTACAGGACGGTGCTGTAACAGCCTCAGGGGTAAGCGGCAGTACAGGACGGTGCTGTAACAGCCTCAGGGGTAAGGGGCAGTACAGGATGGTGCTGTAACAGCCTCAGGGGTAAGGGGCAGTACAGGACGGTGCTGTAACAGCCTCAGGGGTAAGGGGCAGTACAGGATGGTGCTGTAACAGCCTCAGGGGTAAGGGGCAGTACAGGACGGTGCTGTAACAGCCTCAGGGGTAAGCGGCAGTACAGGACGGTGCTGTAACAGCCTCAGGGGTAAGGGGCAGTACAGGATGGTGCTGTAACAGCCTCAGGGGTAAGGGGCAGTACAGGACGGTGCTGTAACAGCCTCAGGGGTAAGGGGCAGTACAGGACGGTGCTGTAACAGCCTCAGGGGTAAGGGGCAGTACAGGACGGTGCTGTAACAGCCTCAGAGATAGGGGGCAGTACAGGATGGTGCTGTAACAGTCTCAGGGGTAAAGGGGCAGTACAGGACGGTGCTGTAACAGCCTCAGAGATAGGGGGCAGTACAGGACGGGACTGTAACAGTCTCAGAGATAGGGGGCAGTACAGGATGGTGCTGTAACAGCCTCAGGGGTAAGGGGCAGTACAGGATGGTGCTGTAACAGCCTCAGGGGTAAGGGTCAGTACAGGATGGTGCTGTAACAGCCTCAGGGGTAAGGGGCAGTACAGGATGGTGCTGTAACAGCCTCAGAGATAGGGGGCAGTACAGGATCGTGCTGTAACAGTCTCAGGGGTAAGGGGCAGTACAGGATGGTGCTGTAACAGTCTCAGGGGTAAGGGGCAGTACAGGATGGTGCTGTAACAGTCTCAGGGGTAAGGGGCAGTACAGGATCGTGCTGTAACAGCCTCACGGGTAAGGGGCAGTACAGGATGGTGCTGTAACAGTCTCAGAGATAGGGGGCAGTACAGGATCGTGCTGTAACAGTCTCAGGGGTAAAGGGGCAGTACAGGACGGTGCTGTAACAGCCTCAGGGGTAAGGGCAGTACAGGATGGTGCTGTAACAGTCTCAGGGGTAAAGGGGCAGTACAGGACGGTGCTGTAACAGCCTCAGGGGTAAGGGGCAGTACAGGACGGTGCTGTAACAGCCTCAGGGGTAAGGGTCAGTACAGGATGGTGCTGTAACAGTCTCAGGGGTAAGGGGCAGTACAGGATGGTGCTGTAACAGCCTCAGGGGTAAGGGGCTGTACAGGGCGGTGCTGTAACAGTCTCAGGGGTAAGGGGCAGTACAGGATGGTGCTGTAACAGCCTCAGGGGTAAGGGGCAGTACAGGACAATGCTGTAACAGTCTCAGGGGTAAGGGGCAGTACAGGACGGTGCTGTAACAGCCTCAGGGGTAAGCGGCAGTACAGGACGGTGCTGTAACAGCCTCAGGGGTAAGGGTCAGTACAGGATGGTGCTGTAACAGTCTCAGGGGTAAGGGGCAGTACAGGATGGTGCTGTAACAGCCTCAGGGGTAAGGGGCAGTACAGGACGGTGCTGTAACAGCCTCAGGGGTAAGGGGCAGTACAGGACAATGCTGTAACAGTCTCAGGGGTAAGGGGCAGTACAGGACGGTGCTGTAACAGCCTCAGGGGTAAGCGGCAGTACAGGATGGTGCTGTAACAGCCTCAGAGGTAAGGGGCAGTACAGGATGGTGCTGTAACAGCCTCAGGGGTAAGGGGCAGTACAGGACGGTGCTGTAACAACCTCAGGGATAGGGGGCAGTACAGGACGGTGCTGTAACAGTCTCAGAGGTAAGGGGCAGTACAGGATGGTGCTGTAACAGTCTCAGGGGTAAGGGGCAGTACAGGACGGTGCTGTAACAGCCTCAGGGATAGGGGGCAGTACAGGATGGTGCTGTAACAGCCTCAGGGGTAAGGGGCAGTACAGGATGGTGCTGTAACAGCCTCAGGGGTAAGGGGCAGTACAGGATGGGGCTGTAACAGCCTCAGAGGTAAGGGGCAGTACAGGACGGGACTGTAACAGCCTCAGAGGTAAGGGGCAGTACAGGACAATGCTGTAACAGTCTCAGGGGTAAGGGGCAGTACAGGATGGTGCTGTAACAGCCTCAGGAGTAAGGGGCAGTACAGGATGGGGCTGTAACAGCCTCAGGGGTAAGGGTCAGTACAGGATGGGGCTGTAACAGCCTCAGGGGTAAGGGGCAGTACAGGGCGGTGCTGTAACAGTCTCAGGGGTAAGGGGCAGTACAGGATGGTGCTGTAACAGCCTCAGGGGTAAGGGGCAGTACAGGGCGGTGCTGTAACAGTCTCAGGGGTAAGGGGCAGTACAGGACGGGACTGTAACAGTCTCAGGGGTAAGGGGCAGTACAGGACGGTGCTGTAACAGTCTCAGGGGTAAGGGGCAGTACAGGACAATGCTGTAACAGTCTCAGGGGTAAGGGGCAGTACAGGATGGTGCTGTAACAGTCTCAGGGGTAAAGGGCAGTACAGGATGGTGCTGTAACAGCCTCAGGGGTAAGGGGCAGTACAGGATGGTGCTGTAACAGCCTCAGGGGTAAGGGGCAGTACAGGATGGTGCTGTAACAGCCTCAGGGGTAAAGGGGCAGTACAGGATGGTGCTGTAACAGTCTCAGGGGTAAGGGGCAGTACAGGATGGTGCTGTAACAGCCTCAGGGATAAAGGGGCAGTCCAGGATGGTGCTGTAACAGTCTCAGGGGTAAGGGGCAGTACAGGATGGTGCTGTAACAGCCTCAGGGGTAAGGGGCAGTACAGGACGGTGCTGTAACAGCCTCAGGGGTAAGCGGCAGTACAGGACGGTGCTGTAACAGCCTCAGGGGTAAGGGGCAGTACAGGATGGTGCTGTAACAGCCTCAGGGGTAAGGGGCAGTACAGGACGGTGCTGTAACAGCCTCAGGGGTAAGGGGCAGTACAGGATGGTGCTGTAACAGCCTCAGGGGTAAGGGGCAGTACAGGACGGTGCTGTAACAGCCTCAGGGGTAAGCGGCAGTACAGGACGGTGCTGTAACAGCCTCAGGGGTAAGGGGCAGTACAGGATGGTGCTGTAACAGCCTCAGGGGTAAGGGGCAGTACAGGACGGTGCTGTAACAGCCTCAGGGGTAAGGGGCAGTACAGGATGGTGCTGTAACAGCCTCAGGGGTAAGGGGCAGTACAGGACGGTGCTGTAACAGCCTCAGGGGTAAGCGGCAGTACAGGATGGTGCTGTAACAGTGTCAGGGGTAAAGGGGCAGTACAGGACGGTGCTGTAACAGTGTCAGGGGTAAAGGGGCAGTACAGGACGGTGCTGTAACAGCCTCAGAGTTAGGGGGCAGTACAGGATGGTGCTGTAACAGTCTCAGGGGTAAAGGGGCAGTACAGGATGGTGCTGTAACAACCTCAGGGGTAAGGGGCAGTACAGGATCGTGCTGTAACAGTCTCAGGGGTAAGGGGCAGTACAGGGCGGTGCTGTAACAGTCTCAGGGGTAAGGGCAGTACAGGATGATGCTGTAACAGTCTCAGGGGTAAAGGGGCAGTACAGGACGGTGCTGTAACAGCCTCAGAGATAGGGGGCAGTACAGGACGGTGCTGTAACAGTCTCAGGGGTAAAGGGGCAGTACAGGACGGTGCTGTAACAGCCTCAGGGGTAAGGGGCAGTACAGGACGGTGCTGTAACAGCCTCAGAGATAGGGGGCAGTACAGGATGGTGCTGTAACAGCCTCAGGGGTAAGGGGCAGTACAGGACGGTGCTGTAACAGCCTCAGGGGTAAGGGTCAGTACAGGATGGTGCTGTAACAGTCTCAGGGGTAAGGGGCAGTACAGGATGGTGCTGTAACAGCCTCAGGGGTAAGGGGCTGTACAGGGCGGTGCTGTAACAGTCTCAGGGGTAAGGGGCAGTACAGGATGGTGCTGTAACAGCCTCAGGGGTAAGGGGCAGTACAGGACAATGCTGTAACAGTCTCAGGGGTAAGGGGCAGTACAGGACGGTGCTGTAACAGCCTCAGGGGTAAGCGGCAGTACAGGACGGTGCTGTAACAGCCTCAGGGGTAAGGGTCAGTACAGGATGGTGCTGTAACAGTCTCAGGGGTAAGGGGCAGTACAGGATGGTGCTGTAACAGCCTCAGGGGTAAGGGGCAGTACAGGACGGTGCTGTAACAGCCTCAGGGGTAAGGGGCAGTACAGGACAATGCTGTAACAGTCTCAGGGGTAAGGGGCAGTACAGGACGGTGCTGTAACAGCCTCAGGGGTAAGCGGCAGTACAGGACGGTGCTGTAACAGTCTCAGAGATAGGGGACAGTACAGGATGGTGCTGTAACAGTCTCAGGGGTAAGGGGCAGTACAGGACGGTGCTGTAACAGTCTCAGAGATAGGGGGCAGTACAGGATGGTGCTGTAACAGTCTCAGGGGTAAAAGGGCAGTACAGGACGGTGCTGTAACAGTCTCAGAGATAGGGGGCAGTACAGGATGGTGCTGTAACAGTCTCAGGGGTAAGCGGCAGTACAGGACGATGCTGTAACAGTCTCAGGGGTAAGGGGCAGTACAGGACGGTGCTGTAACAGTCTCAGAGATAGGGGGCAGTACAGGATGGTGCTGTAACAGTCTCAGGGGTAAAGGGGCAGTACAGGACGGTGCTGTAACAGCCTCAGGGGTAAGGGGCAGTACAGGACGGTGCTGTAACAGCCTCAGGGGTAAGGGTCAGTACAGGATGGTGCTGTTACAGTCTCAGGGGTAAGGGGCAGTACAGGATGGTGCTGTAACAGTCTCAGGGGTAAGGGGCAGTACAGGATGGTGCTGTAACAGCCTCAGGGGTAAGGGGCAGTACAGGACGGGACTGTAACAGTCTCAGGGGTAAGGGGCAGTACAGGATGGTGCTGTAACAGTCTCAGGGGTAAGGGGCAGTACAGGATGGTGCTGTAACAGCCTCAGGGGTAAGGGGCAGTACAGGATGGTGCTGTAACAGTCTCAGGGGTAAGGGTCAGTACAGGATGGTGCTGTAACAGTCTCAGTGGTACGGGGCAGTACAGGGCGGTGCTGTAACAGCCTCAGGGGTAAGGGGCAGTACAGGATGGGGCTGTAACAGCCTCAGGGGTAAGGGGCAGTACAGGATGGGGCTGTAACAGCCTCAGGGGTAAGGGGCAGTACAGGATGGTGCTGTAACAGCCTCAGGGGTAAGGGGCAGTACAGGGCGGTGCTGTAACAGCCTCAGGGATAGGGGGCAGTACAGGATGGTGCTGTAACAGTCTCAGGGGTAAATGGCCGTACAGGATGGTGCTGTAACAGCCTCACGGGTAAGGGGCAGTACAGGATGGTGCTGTAACTGCCTCAGGGGTAAGGGGCAGTACAGGACGGGACTGTAACAGCCTCAGGGGTAAGGGGCAGTACAGGACGGTGCTGTAACAGTCTCAGGGGTAAGGGCAGTACAGGGCGGTGCTGTAACAGCCTCAGGGATAAGGGGCAGTACAGGATGATGCTGTAACAGCCTCAGGGGTAAGGGGCAGTACAGGATGGTGCTGTAACAGCCTCAGGGGTAAGGGGCAGTACAGGGCGGTGCTGTAACAGCCTCAGGGATAAGGGGCAGTACAGGATGATGCTGTAACAGTCTCAGGGGTAAGGGGCAGTACAGGACGGTGCTGTAACAGCCTCACGGGTAAGGGGCAGTACAGGGCGGTGCTGTAACAGCCTCACGGGTAAGGGGCAGTACAGGATGGTGCTGTAACAGTCTCAGGGGTAAAGGGCAGTACAGGATGGTGCTGTAACAGCCTCACGGGTAAGGGGCAGTACAGGATGGTGCTGTAACAGCCTCAGGGGTAAGGGGCAGTACAGGACGGGACTGTAACAGCCTCAGGGGTAAGGTGCAGTACAGGGTGGTGATGTAACAGTCTCAGGGGTAAGGGGCAGTACAGGATGGTGCTGTAACAGCCTCAGGGGTAAGGGGCAGTACAGGGCGGTGCTGTAACAGCCTCACGGGTAAGGGGCAGTACAGGATGGTGCTGTAACAGTCTCAGGGGTAAAGGGCAGTACAGGATGGTGCTGTAACAGCCTCACGGGTAAGGGGCAGTACAGGGCGGTGCTGTAACAGCCTCAGGGGTAAGGGGCAGTACAGGACGGTGCTGTAACAGCCTCAGGGGTAAGCGGCAGTACAGGACGGTGCTGTAACAGCCTCAGGGGTAAGGGGCAGTACAGGATGGTGCTGTAACAGCCTCAGGGGTAAGGGGCAGTACAGGACGGTGCTGTAACAGCCTCAGGGGTAAGGGGCAGTACAGGATGGTGCTGTAACAGCCTCAGGGGTAAGGGGCAGTACAGGACGGTGCTGTAACAGCCTCAGGGGTAAGCGGCAGTACAGGACGGTGCTGTAACAGCCTCAGGGGTAAGGGGCAGTACAGGATGGTGCTGTAACAGCCTCAGGGGTAAGGGGCAGTACAGGACGGTGCTGTAACAGCCTCAGGGGTAAGGGGCAGTACAGGATGGTGCTGTAACAGCCTCAGGGGTAAGGGGCAGTACAGGACGGTGCTGTAACAGCCTCAGGGGTAAGCGGCAGTACAGGATGGTGCTGTAACAGTGTCAGGGGTAAAGGGGCAGTACAGGACGGTGCTGTAACAGTGTCAGGGGTAAAGGGGCAGTACAGGACGGTGCTGTAACAGCCTCAGAGTTAGGGGGCAGTACAGGATGGTGCTGTAACAGTCTCAGGGGTAAAGGGGCAGTACAGGATGGTGCTGTAACAACCTCAGGGGTAAGGGGCAGTACAGGATCGTGCTGTAACAGTCTCAGGGGTAAGGGGCAGTACAGGGCGGTGCTGTAACAGTCTCAGGGGTAAGGGCAGTACAGGATGATGCTGTAACAGTCTCAGGGGTAAAGGGGCAGTACAGGACGGTGCTGTAACAGCCTCAGAGATAGGGGGCAGTACAGGACGGTGCTGTAACAGTCTCAGGGGTAAAGGGGCAGTACAGGACGGTGCTGTAACAGCCTCAGGGGTAAGGGGCAGTACAGGACGGTGCTGTAACAGCCTCAGAGATAGGGGGCAGTACAGGATGGTGCTGTAACAGCCTCAGGGGTAAGGGGCAGTACAGGACGGTGCTGTAACAGCCTCAGGGGTAAGGGTCAGTACAGGATGGTGCTGTAACAGTCTCAGGGGTAAGGGGCAGTACAGGATGGTGCTGTAACAGCCTCAGGGGTAAGGGGCTGTACAGGGCGGTGCTGTAACAGTCTCAGGGGTAAGGGGCAGTACAGGATGGTGCTGTAACAGCCTCAGGGGTAAGGGGCAGTACAGGACAATGCTGTAACAGTCTCAGGGGTAAGGGGCAGTACAGGACGGTGCTGTAACAGCCTCAGGGGTAAGCGGCAGTACAGGACGGTGCTGTAACAGCCTCAGGGGTAAGGGTCAGTACAGGATGGTGCTGTAACAGTCTCAGGGGTAAGGGGCAGTACAGGATGGTGCTGTAACAGCCTCAGGGGTAAGGGGCAGTACAGGACGGTGCTGTAACAGCCTCAGGGGTAAGGGGCAGTACAGGACAATGCTGTAACAGTCTCAGGGGTAAGGGGCAGTACAGGACGGTGCTGTAACAGCCTCAGGGGTAAGCGGCAGTACAGGACGGTGCTGTAACAGTCTCAGAGATAGGGGACAGTACAGGATGGTGCTGTAACAGTCTCAGGGGTAAGGGGCAGTACAGGACGGTGCTGTAACAGTCTCAGAGATAGGGGGCAGTACAGGATGGTGCTGTAACAGTCTCAGGGGTAAAAGGGCAGTACAGGACGGTGCTGTAACAGTCTCAGAGATAGGGGGCAGTACAGGATGGTGCTGTAACAGTCTCAGGGGTAAGCGGCAGTACAGGACGATGCTGTAACAGTCTCAGGGGTAAGGGGCAGTACAGGACGGTGCTGTAACAGTCTCAGAGATAGGGGGCAGTACAGGATGGTGCTGTAACAGTCTCAGGGGTAAAGGGGCAGTACAGGACGGTGCTGTAACAGCCTCAGGGGTAAGGGGCAGTACAGGACGGTGCTGTAACAGCCTCAGGGGTAAGGGTCAGTACAGGATGGTGCTGTTACAGTCTCAGGGGTAAGGGGCAGTACAGGATGGTGCTGTAACAGTCTCAGGGGTAAGGGGCAGTACAGGATGGTGCTGTAACAGCCTCAGGGGTAAGGGGCAGTACAGGACGGGACTGTAACAGTCTCAGGGGTAAGGGGCAGTACAGGATGGTGCTGTAACAGTCTCAGGGGTAAGGGGCAGTACAGGATGGTGCTGTAACAGCCTCAGGGGTAAGGGGCAGTACAGGATGGTGCTGTAACAGTCTCAGGGGTAAGGGTCAGTACAGGATGGTGCTGTAACAGTCTCAGTGGTACGGGGCAGTACAGGGCGGTGCTGTAACAGCCTCAGGGGTAAGGGGCAGTACAGGATGGGGCTGTAACAGCCTCAGGGGTAAGGGGCAGTACAGGATGGGGCTGTAACAGCCTCAGGGGTAAGGGGCAGTACAGGATGGTGCTGTAACAGCCTCAGGGGTAAGGGGCAGTACAGGGCGGTGCTGTAACAGCCTCAGGGATAGGGGGCAGTACAGGATGGTGCTGTAACAGTCTCAGGGGTAAATGGCCGTACAGGATGGTGCTGTAACAGCCTCACGGGTAAGGGGCAGTACAGGATGGTGCTGTAACTGCCTCAGGGGTAAGGGGCAGTACAGGACGGGACTGTAACAGCCTCAGGGGTAAGGGGCAGTACAGGACGGTGCTGTAACAGTCTCAGGGGTAAGGGCAGTACAGGGCGGTGCTGTAACAGCCTCAGGGATAAGGGGCAGTACAGGATGATGCTGTAACAGCCTCAGGGGTAAGGGGCAGTACAGGATGGTGCTGTAACAGCCTCAGGGGTAAGGGGCAGTACAGGGCGGTGCTGTAACAGCCTCAGGGATAAGGGGCAGTACAGGATGATGCTGTAACAGTCTCAGGGGTAAGGGGCAGTACAGGACGGTGCTGTAACAGCCTCACGGGTAAGGGGCAGTACAGGGCGGTGCTGTAACAGCCTCACGGGTAAGGGGCAGTACAGGATGGTGCTGTAACAGTCTCAGGGGTAAAGGGCAGTACAGGATGGTGCTGTAACAGCCTCACGGGTAAGGGGCAGTACAGGATGGTGCTGTAACAGCCTCAGGGGTAAGGGGCAGTACAGGACGGGACTGTAACAGCCTCAGGGGTAAGGTGCAGTACAGGGTGGTGATGTAACAGTCTCAGGGGTAAGGGGCAGTACAGGATGGTGCTGTAACAGCCTCAGGGGTAAGGGGCAGTACAGGGCGGTGCTGTAACAGCCTCACGGGTAAGGGGCAGTACAGGATGGTGCTGTAACAGTCTCAGGGGTAAAGGGCAGTACAGGATGGTGCTGTAACAGCCTCACGGGTAAGGGGCAGTACAGGGCGGTGCTGTAACAGCCTCAGGGGTAAGGGGCAGTACAGGGCGGTGCTGTAACAGCCTCAGGGGTAAAGGGGCAGTACAGGATGGGGCTGTAACAGCCTCAGGGGTAAGGGTCAGTACAGGACGGTGCTGTAACAGCCTCAGGGGTAAAGGGGCAGTACAGGACGGGACTGTAACAGTCTCAGGGGTAAGGGGCAGTACAGGATGGGGCTGTAACAGCCTCAGGGGTAAGCGTCAGTACAGGACGGTGCTGTAACAGTCTCAGGGGTAAGGGGCAGTACAGGACAATGCTGTAACAGTCTCAGGCGTAAGGGCAGTACAGGATGGTGCTGTAACAGCCTCAGGGGTAAGGGGCAGTACAGGACGGGACTGTAACAGCCTCAGGGGTAAGGGGCAGTACAGGACGGTGCTGTAACAGTCTCAGGGGTAAGGGGCAGTACAGGGCAGTGCTGTAACAGTCTCAGGGGTAAGGGGCAGTACAGGGCGGTGCTGTAACAGCCTCAGGGATAGGGGGCAGTACAGGATGGTGCTGTAACAGTCTCAGGGGTAAGGAGCAGTACAGGATGGTCCTGTAACAGCCTCAGGGGTAAGGGGCAATACAGGATGGTGCTGTAACAGCCTCAGGGGTAAAGGGGCAGTACAGGATGGTGCTGTAACAGCCTCAGGGGTAAGGGGCAGTACAGGACGGGACTGTAACAGCCTCAGGGGTAAGGGGCAGTACAGGATGGGGCTGTAACAGCCTCAGGGATAGGGGGCAGTACAGGATGGGGCTGTAACAGCCTCAGGGATAGGGGGCAGTACAGGGCGGTGCTGTAACACTCTCAGGGGTAAGGGTCAGTACAGGACGGTGCTGTAACAGTCTCAGGGGTAAGGGGCAGTACAGGACGGTGCTGTAACAGTCTCAGGGGTAAGGGGCAGTACAGGATGGTGCTGTAACAGCCTCAGGCGTACGGGTCAGTACAGGATGGGGCTGTAACAGCCTCAGGGTTAAGGGTCAGTACAGGATGGGGCTGTAACAGCCTCAGGGGTAAGGGGCAGTGCAGGATGGTGCTGTAACAGCCTCAGGGGTAAGGGGCAGTACAGGATGGTGCTGTAACAGTCTCAGGGGTAAGGGGCAGTACAGGATGGTGCTGTAACAGCCTCAGGGGTAAGGGGCAGTACAGGATGGTGCTGTAACAGCCTCAGGGATAAGGGTCAGTACAGGATGGGGCTGTAACAGCCTCAGGTGTAAGGGGCAGTACAGGATGGGGCTGTAACAGCCTCAGGTGTAAGGGGCAGTACAGGATGGGGCTGTAACAGCCTCAGGGATAAGGGTCAGTACAGGATGGGGCTGTAACAGCCTCAGGTGTAAGGGGCAGTACAGGATGGGGCTGTAACAGCCTCAGGGGTAAGGGGCAGTACAGGATGGTGCTGTAACAGCCTCAGGGGTAAGGGGCAGTACAGGATGGTGCTGTAACAGCCTCAGGGGTAAGGGGCAGTAGAGGATGGTGCTGTAACAGCCTCAGGGGTAAGGGGCAGTACAGGATGGTGCTGTAACAGCCTCAGGGGTAAGGGGCAGTACAGGATGGTGCTGTAACAGCCTCAGGGGTAAGGGGCAGTACAGGATGGTGCTGTAACAGTCTCAGGGGTAAGGGGCAGTACAGGATGGTGCTGTAACAGCCTCAGGGGTAAGGGGCAGTACAGGATGGTGCTGTAACAGCCTCAGGGGTAAGGGGCAGTACAGGATGGTGCTGTAACAGCCTCAGGGGTAAGGGGCAGTACAGGATGGTGCTGTAACAGCCTCAGGGGTAAGGGGCAGTACAGGACGGTGCTGTAACAGCCTCGGGTAAGGGGCAGTACAGGATGGTGCTGTAACAGCCTCAGGGGTAAGGGGCAGTACAGGACGGTGCTGTAACAGTCTCAGGGGTAAGGGGCAGTACAGGGCGGTGCTGTAACAGCCTCAGGGATAGGGGGCAGTACAGGATGGTGCTGTAACAGCCTCAGGGGTAAGGGGGCAGTACAGGATGGTGCTGTAACAGCCTCAGGGGTAAGGGGCAGTAGAGGATGGTGCTGTAACAGCCTCAGGGGTAAGGGGCAGTACAGGGCGGTGCTGTAACAGCCTCAGGGGTAAGGGGCAGTACAGGATGGTGCTGTAACAGCCTCAGGGGTAAGGGGCAGTACAGGGCGGTGCTGTAACAGCCTCAGGGATAGGGGGCAGTACAGGATGGGGCTGTAACAGCCTCAGGGGTAAGGGGTAGTACAGGATGGTGCTGTAACAGCCTCAGGGATAGGGGGCAGTACAGGATGGGGCTGTAACAGCCTCAGGGGTAAGGGGCAGTACAGGATGGTGCTGTAACGGCCTCAGGGGTAAGGGGCAGTACAGGATGGGGCTGTAACAGCCTTAGGGGTAAGGGCAGTACAGGATGGTGCTGTAACAGCCTCACGGGTAAGGGGCAGTACAGGACGGTGCTGTAACAGTCTCAGGGGTAAGGGGCAGTACAGGACGGTGCTGTAACAGCCTCAGAGGTAAGGGGCAGTACAGGATGGTGCTGTAACAGCCTCAGGGATAGGGGGCAGTACAGGATGGTGCTGTAACAGCCTCAGGGGTAAGGGTCAGTACAGGACGGGACTGTAACAGCCTCAGGGGTAACGGGCAGTACAGGATGGTGCTGTAACAGCCTCACGGGTAAGGGGCAGTGCAGGATGGTGCTGTAACAGCCTCAGGGGTAAGGGCAGTACAGGACGGGACTGTAACAGCCTCAAGGGTAAGGGTCAGTACAGGATGGGGCTGTAACAGCCTCAGGGATAAGGGTCAGTACAGGATGGGGCTGTAACAGCCTCAGGGGTAAGGGGCAGTACAGGATGGGGCTGTAACAGCCTCAGGGGTAAGGGTCAGTACAGGACGGTGCTGTAACAGCCTCAGGGTTAAGGGTCAGTACAGGATGGGGCTGTAACAGCCTCAGGGGTAAGGGGCAGTACAGGGCGGTGCTGTAACAGCCTCAGGGGTAAGGGGCAGTACAGGATGGGGCTGTAACAGCCTCAGGGGTAAGGGGCAGTACAGGATGGGGCTGTAACAGCCTCAGGGGTAAGGGGCAGTACAGGATGGTGCTGTAACAGCCTCAGGGGTAAGGGGCAGTACAGGGCGGTGCTGTAACAGCCTCAGGGATAGGGGGCAGTACAGGATGGTGCTGTAACAGTCTCAGGGGTAAATGGCCGTACAGGATGGTGCTGTAACAGCCTCACGGGTAAGGGGCAGTACAGGATGGTGCTGTAACAGCCTCAGGGGTAAGGGGCAGTACAGGACGGGACTGTAACAGCCTCACGGGTAAGGGGCAGTACAGGACGGTGCTGTAACAGTCTCAGGGGTAAGGGCAGTACAGGGCGGTGCTGTAACAGCCTCAGGGGTAAGGGGCAGTACAGGATGGTGCTGTAACAGCCTCAGGGGTAAGGGGCAGTACAGGATGGTGCTGTAACAGCCTCAGGGGTAAGGGCAGTACAGGATGGTGCTGTAACAGCCTCAGGGGTAAGGGGCAGTACACGACGGTGCTGTAACAGCCTCATGGGTAAGGGGCAGTACAGGACAGTGCTGTAACAGCCTCAGGGGTAAGGGGCAGTACAGGATGGTGCTGTAACAGCCTCAGGGATAAGGGTCAGTACAGGATGGGGCTGTAACAGCCTCAGGTGTAAGGGGCAGTACAGGATGGGGCTGTAACAGCCTCAGGGGTAAGGGGCAGTACAGGATGGTGCTGTAACAGCCTCAGGGGTAAGGGGCAGTACAGGATGGTGCTGTAACAGCCTCAGGGGTAAGGGGCAGTAGAGGATGGTGCTGTAACAGCCTCAGGGGTAAGGGGCAGTACAGGATGGTGCTGTAACAGCCTCAGGGGTAAGGGGCAGTACAGGATGGTGCTGTAACAGCCTCAGGGGTAAGGGGCAGTACAGGATGGTGCTGTAACAGTCTCAGGGGTAAGGGGCAGTACAGGATGGTGCTGTAACAGCCTCAGGGGTAAGGGGCAGTACAGGATGGTGCTGTAACAGCCTCAGGGGTAAGGGGCAGTACAGGATGGTGCTGTAACAGCCTCAGGGGTAAGGGGCAGTACAGGATGGTGCTGTAACAGCCTCAGGGGTAAGGGGCAGTACAGGATGGTGCTGTAACAGCCTCAGGGGTAAGGGCAGTACAGGATGGTGCTGTAACAGCCCCAGGGGTAAGGGGCAGTACAGGACGGTGCTGTAACAGCCTCAGGGGTAAGGGGCAGTACAGGACAGTGCTGTAACAGCCTCAGGGGTAAGGGGCAGTACAGGACGGTGCTGTAACAGCCTCGGGTAAGGGGCAGTACAGGATGGTGCTGTAACAGCCTCAGGGGTAAGGGGCAGTACAGGACGGTGCTGTAACAGTCTCAGGGGTAAGGGGCAGTACAGGGCGGTGCTGTAACAGCCTCAGGGATAGGGGGCAGTACAGGATGGTGCTGTAACAGCCTCAGGGGTAAGGGGGCAGTACAGGATGGTGCTGTAACAGCCTCAGGGGTAAGGGGCAGTAGAGGATGGTGCTGTAACAGCCTCAGGGGTAAGGGGCAGTACAGGGCGGTGCTGTAACAGCCTCAGGGGTAAGGGGCAGTACAGGATGGTGCTGTAACAGCCTCAGGGGTAAGGGGCAGTACAGGGCGGTGCTGTAACAGCCTCAGGGATAGGGGGCAGTACAGGATGGGGCTGTAACAGCCTCAGGGGTAAGGGGCAGTACAGGATGGTGCTGTAACAGCCTCAGGGATAGGGGGCAGTACAGGATGGGGCTGTAACAGCCTCAGGGGTAAGGGGCAGTACAGGATGGTGCTGTAACGGCCTCAGGGGTAAGGGGCAGTACAGGATGGGGCTGTAACAGCCTTAGGGGTAAGGGCAGTACAGGATGGTGCTGTAACAGCCTCACGGGTAAGGGGCAGTACAGGACGGTGCTGTAACAGTCTCAGGGGTAAGGGGCAGTACAGGACGGTGCTGTAACAGCCTCAGAGGTAAGGGGCAGTACAGGATGGTGCTGTAACAGCCTCAGGGATAGGGGGCAGTACAGGATGGTGCTGTAACAGCCTCAGGGGTAAGGGTCAGTACAGGACGGGACTGTAACAGCCTCAGGGGTAACGGGCAGTACAGGATGGTGCTGTAACAGCCTCACGGGTAAGGGGCAGTGCAGGATGGTGCTGTAACAGCCTCAGGGGTAAGGGCAGTACAGGACGGGACTGTAACAGCCTCAAGGGAAAGGGTCAGTACAGGATGGGGCTGTAACAGCCTCAGGGATAAGGGTCAGTACAGGATGGGGCTGTAACAGCCTCAGGGGTAAGGGGCAGTACAGGATGGGGCTGTAACAGCCTCAGGGGTAAGGGTCAGTACAGGACGGTGCTGTAACAGCCTCAGGGTTAAGGGTCAGTACAGGATGGGGCTGTAACAGCCTCAGGGGTAAGGGGCAGTACAGGGCGGTGCTGTAACAGCCTCAGGGGTAAGGGGCAGTACAGGATGGGGCTGTAACAGCCTCAGGGGTAAGGGGCAGTACAGGATGGGGCTGTAACAGCCTCAGGGGTAAGGGGCAGTACAGGATGGTGCTGTAACAGCCTCAGGGGTAAGGGGCAGTACAGGGCGGTGCTGTAACAGCCTCAGGGATAGGGGGCAGTACAGGATGGTGCTGTAACAGTCTCAGGGGTAAATGGCCGTACAGGATGGTGCTGTAACAGCCTCACGGGTAAGGGGCAGTACAGGATGGTGCTGTAACAGCCTCAGGGGTAAGGGGCAGTACAGGACGGGACTGTAACAGCCTCAGGGGTAAGGGGCAGTACAGGACGGTGCTGTAACAGTCTCAGGGGTAAGGGCAGTACAGGGCGGTGCTGTAACAGCCTCAGGGATAAGGGGCAGTACAGGATGATGCTGTAACAGCCTCAGGGGTAAGGGGCAGTACAGGATGGTGCTGTAACAGCCTCAGGGGTAAGGGGCAGTACAGGGCGGTGCTGTAACAGCCTCAGGGATAAGGGGCAGTACAGGATGATGCTGTAACAGTCTCAGGGGTAAGGGGCAGTACAGGACGGTGCTGTAACAGCCTCACGGGTAAGGGGCAGTACAGGGCGGTGCTGTAACAGCCTCACGGGTAAGGGGCAGTACAGGATGGTGCTGTAACAGTCTCAGGGGTAAAGGGCAGTACAGGATGGTGCTGTAACAGCCTCACGGGTAAGGGGCAGTACAGGATGGTGCTGTAACAGCCTCAGGGGTAAGGGGCAGTACAGGACGGGACTGTAACAGCCTCAGGGGTAAGGTGCAGTACAGGGTGGTGATGTAACAGTCTCAGGGGTAAGGGGCAGTACAGGATGGTGCTGTAACAGCCTCAGGGGTAAGGGGCAGTACAGGGCGGTGCTGTAACAGCCTCACGGGTAAGGGGCAGTACAGGATGGTGCTGTAACAGTCTCAGGGGTAAAGGGCAGTACAGGATGGTGCTGTAACAGCCTCAGGGGTAAAGGGGCAGTACAGGATGGTGCTGTAACAGCCTCAGGGGTAAAGGGGCAGTACAGGATGGGGCTGTAACAGCCTCACGGGTAAGGGTCAGTACAGGACGGTGCTGTAACAGCCTCAGGGGTAAAGGGGCAGTACAGGACGGGACTGTAACAGTCTCAGGGGTAAGGGGCAGTACAGGATGGGGCTGTAACAGCCTCAGGGGTAAGCGTCAGTACAGGACGGTGCTGTAACAGTCTCAGGGGTAAGGGGCAGTACAGGACAATGCTGTAACAGTCTCAGGCGTAAGGGCAGTACAGGATGGTGCTGTAACAGCCTCAGGGGTAAGGGGCAGTACAGGACGGGACTGTAACAGCCTCAGGGGTAAGGGGCAGTACAGGACGGTGCTGTAACAGTCTCAGGGGTAAGGGGCAGTACAGGGCAGTGCTGTAACAGTCTCAGGGGTAAGGGGCAGTACAGGGCGGTGCTGTAACAGCCTCAGGGATAGGGGGCAGTACAGGATGGTGCTGTAACAGTCTCAGGGGTAAGGAGCAGTACAGGATGGTCCTGTAACAGCCTCAGGGGTAAGGGGCAATACAGGATGGTGCTGTAACAGCCTCAGGGGTAAAGGGGCAGTACAGGATGGTGCTGTAACAGCCTCAGGGGTAAGGGGCAGTACAGGACGGGACTGTAACAGCCTCAGGGGTATGGGGCAGTACAGGATGGGGCTGTAACAGCCTCAGGGATAGGGGGCAGTACAGGATGGGGCTGTAACAGCCTCAGGGATAGGGGGCAGTACAGGGCGGTGCTGTAACACTCTCAGGGGTAAGGGTCAGTACAGGACGGTGCTGTAACAGTCTCAGGGGTAAGGGGCAGTACAGGACGGTGCTGTAACAGTGTCAGGGGTAAGGGGCAGTAGAGGATGGTGCTGTAACAGCCTCAGGGGTAAGGGGCAGTACAGGGCGGTGCTGTAACAGCCTCAGGGGTAAGGGGCAGTACAGGATGGTGCTGTAACAGTCTCAGGGGTAAATGGCCGTACAGGATGGTGCTGTAACAGCCTCACGGGTAAGGGGCAGTACAGGATGGTGCTGTAACAGCCTCAGGGGTAAGGGGCAGTACAGGACGGGACTGTAACAGCCTCAGGGGTAAGGGGCAGTACAGGACGGTGCTGTAACAGTCTCAGGGGTAAGGGCAGTACAGGGCGGTGCTGTAACAGCCTCAGGGATAAGGGGCAGTACAGGATGATGCTGTAACAGCCTCAGGGGTAAGGGGCAGTACAGGATGGTGCTGTAACAGCCTCAGGGGTAAGGGGCAGTACAGGGCGGTGCTGTAACAGCCTCAGGGATAAGGGGCAGTACAGGATGATGCTGTAACAGTCTCAGGGGTAAGGGGCAGTACAGGACGGTGCTGTAACAGCCTCACGGGTAAGGGGCAGTACAGGGCGGTGCTGTAACAGCCTCACGGGTAAGGGGCAGTACAGGATGGTGCTGTAACAGTCTCAGGGGTAAAGGGCAGTACAGGATGGTGCTGTAACAGCCTCACGGGTAAGGGGCAGTACAGGATGGTGCTGTAACAGCCTCAGGGGTAAGGGGCAGTACAGGACGGGACTGTAACAGCCTCAGGGGTAAGGTGCAGTACAGGGTGGTGATGTAACAGTCTCAGGGGTAAGGGGCAGTACAGGATGGTGCTGTAACAGCCTCAGGGGTAAGGGGCAGTACAGGGCGGTGCTGTAACAGCCTCACGGGTAAGGGGCAGTACAGGATGGTGCTGTAACAGTCTCAGGGGTAAAGGGCAGTACAGGATGGTGCTGTAACAGCCTCAGGGGTAAAGGGGCAGTACAGGATGGTGCTGTAACAGCCTCAGGGGTAAAGGGGCAGTACAGGATGGGGCTGTAACAGCCTCACGGGTAAGGGTCAGTACAGGACGGTGCTGTAACAGCCTCAGGGGTAAAGGGGCAGTACAGGACGGGACTGTAACAGTCTCAGGGGTAAGGGGCAGTACAGGATGGGGCTGTAACAGCCTCAGGGGTAAGCGTCAGTACAGGACGGTGCTGTAACAGTCTCAGGGGTAAGGGGCAGTACAGGACAATGCTGTAACAGTCTCAGGCGTAAGGGCAGTACAGGATGGTGCTGTAACAGCCTCAGGGGTAAGGGGCAGTACAGGACGGGACTGTAACAGCCTCAGGGGTAAGGGGCAGTACAGGACGGTGCTGTAACAGTCTCAGGGGTAAGGGGCAGTACAGGGCAGTGCTGTAACAGTCTCAGGGGTAAGGGGCAGTACAGGGCGGTGCTGTAACAGCCTCAGGGATAGGGGGCAGTACAGGATGGTGCTGTAACAGTCTCAGGGGTAAGGAGCAGTACAGGATGGTCCTGTAACAGCCTCAGGGGTAAGGGGCAATACAGGATGGTGCTGTAACAGCCTCAGGGGTAAAGGGGCAGTACAGGATGGTGCTGTAACAGCCTCAGGGGTAAGGGGCAGTACAGGACGGGACTGTAACAGCCTCAGGGGTATGGGGCAGTACAGGATGGGGCTGTAACAGCCTCAGGGATAGGGGGCAGTACAGGATGGGGCTGTAACAGCCTCAGGGATAGGGGGCAGTACAGGGCGGTGCTGTAACACTCTCAGGGGTAAGGGTCAGTACAGGACGGTGCTGTAACAGTCTCAGGGGTAAGGGGCAGTACAGGACGGTGCTGTAACAGTGTCAGGGGTAAGGGGCAGTAGAGGATGGTGCTGTAACAGCCTCAGGGGTAAGGGGCAGTACAGGGCGGTGCTGTAACAGCCTCAGGGGTAAGGGGCAGTACAGGATGGTGCTGTAACAGCCTCAGGGGTAAGGGGCAGTACAGGGCGGTGCTGTAACAGCCTCAGGGATAGGGGGCAGTACAGGATGGGGCTGTAACAGCCTCAGGGGTAAGGGGCAGTACAGGATGGTGCTGTAACAGCCTCAGGGATAGGGGGCAGTACAGGATGGGGCTGTAACAGCCTCAGGGGTAAGGGGCAGTACAGGATGGTGCTGTAACGGCCTCAGGGGTAAGGGGCAGTACAGGATGGGGCTGTAACAGCCTTAGGGGTAAGGGCAGTACAGGATGGTGCTGTAACAGCCTCACGGGTAAGGGGCAGTACAGGACGGTGCTGTAACAGTCTCAGGGGTAAGGGGCAGTACAGGACGGTGCTGTAACAGCCTCAGAGGTAAGGGGCAGTACAGGATGGTGCTGTAACAGCCTCAGGGATAGGGGGCAGTACAGGATGGTGCTGTAACAGCCTCAGGGGTAAGGGTCAGTACAGGACGGGACTGTAACAGCCTCAGGGGTAACGGGCAGTACAGGATGGTGCTGTAACAGCCTCACGGGTAAGGGGCAGTGCAGGATGGTGCTGTAACAGCCTCAGGGGTAAGGGCAGTACAGGACGGGACTGTAACAGCCTCAAGGGTAAGGGTCAGTACAGGATGGGGCTGTAACAGCCTCAGGGATAAGGGTCAGTACAGGATGGGGCTGTAACAGCCTCAGGGGTAAGGGGCAGTACGGGATGGGGCTGTAACAGCCTCAGGGGTAAGGGTCAGTACAGGACGGTGCTGTAACAGCCTCAGGGTTAAGGGTCAGTACAGGATGGGGCTGTAACAGCCTCAGGGGTAAGGGGCAGTACAGGGCGGTGCTGTAACAGCCTCAGGGGTAAGGGGCAGTACAGGATGGGGCTGTAACAGCCTCAGGGGTAAGGGGCAGTACAGGATGGGGCTGTAACAGCCTCAGGGGTAAGGGGCAGTACAGGATGGTGCTGTAACAGCCTCAGGGGTAAGGGGCAGTACAGGGCGGTGCTGTAACAGCCTCAGGGATAGGGGGCAGTACAGGATGGTGCTGTAACAGTCTCAGGGGTAAATGGCCGTACAGGATGGTGCTGTAACAGCCTCACGGGTAAGGGGCAGTACAGGATGGTGCTGTAACAGCCTCAGGGGTAAGGGGCAGTACAGGACGGGACTGTAACAGCCTCAGGGGTAAGGGGCAGTACAGGACGGTGCTGTAACAGTCTCAGGGGTAAGGGCAGTACAGGGCGGTGCTGTAACAGCCTCAGGGATAAGGGGCAGTACAGGATGATGCTGTAACAGCCTCAGGGGTAAGGGGCAGTACAGGATGGTGCTGTAACAGCCTCAGGGGTAAGGGGCAGTACAGGGCGGTGCTGTAACAGCCTCAGGGATAAGGGGCAGTACAGGATGATGCTGTAACAGTCTCAGGGGTAAGGGGCAGTACAGGACGGTGCTGTAACAGCCTCACGGGTAAGGGGCAGTACAGGATGGTGCTGTAACAGTCTCAGGGGTAAAGGGCAGTACAGGATGGTGCTGTAACAGCCTCACGGGTAAGGGGCAGTACAGGATGGTGCTGTAACAGCCTCAGGGGTAAGGGGCAGTACAGGACGGGACTGTAACAGCCTCAGGGGTAAGGTGCAGTACAGGGTGGTGATGTAACAGTCTCAGGGGTAAGGGGCAGTACAGGATGGTGCTGTAACAGCCTCAGGGGTAAGGGGCAGTACAGGGCGGTGCTGTAACAGCCTCACGGGTAAGGGGCAGTACAGGATGGTGCTGTAACAGTCTCAGGGGTAAAGGGCAGTACAGGATGGTGCTGTAACAGCCTCAGGGGTAAAGGGGCAGTACAGGATGGTGCTGTAACAGCCTCAGGGGTAAAGGGGCAGTACAGGATGGGGCTGTAACAGCCTCACGGGTAAGGGTCAGTACAGGACGGTGCTGTAACAGCCTCAGGGGTAAAGGGGCAGTACAGGACGGGACTGTAACAGTCTCAGGGGTAAGGGGCAGTACAGGATGGGGCTGTAACAGCCTCAGGGGTAAGCGTCAGTACAGGACGGTGCTGTAACAGTCTCAGGGGTAAGGGGCAGTACAGGACAATGCTGTAACAGTCTCAGGCGTAAGGGCAGTACAGGATGGTGCTGTAACAGCCTCAGGGGTAAGGGGCAGTACAGGACGGGACTGTAACAGCCTCAGGGGTAAGGGGCAGTACAGGACGGTGCTGTAACAGTCTCAGGGGTAAGGGGCAGTACAGGGCAGTGCTGTAACAGTCTCAGGGGTAAGGGGCAGTACAGGGCGGTGCTGTAACAGCCTCAGGGATAGGGGGCAGTACAGGATGGTGCTGTAACAGTCTCAGGGGTAAGGAGCAGTACAGGATGGTCCTGTAACAGCCTCAGGGGTAAGGGGCAATACAGGATGGTGCTGTAACAGCCTCAGGGGTAAAGGGGCAGTACAGCATGGTGCTGTAACAGCCTCAGGGGTAAGGGGCAGTACAGGACGGGACTGTAACAGCCTCAGGGGTAAGGGGCAGTACAGGATGGGGCTGTAACAGCCTCAGGGATAGGGGGCAGTACAGGATGGGGCTGTAACAGCCTCAGGGATAGGGGGCAGTACAGGGCGGTGCTGTAACACTCTCAGGGGTAAGGGTCAGTACAGGACGGTGCTGTAACAGTCTCAGGGGTAAGGGGCAGTACAGGACGGTGCTGTAACAGTCTCAGGGGTAAGGGGCAGTACAGGATGGTGCTGTAACAGCCTCAGGCGTAAGGGTCAGTACAGGATGGGGCTGTAACAGCCTCAGGGTTAAGGGTCAGTACAGGATGGGGCTGTAACAGCCTCAGGGGTAAGGGGCAGTACAGGATGGTGCTGTAACAGCCTCAGGGGTAAGGGGCAGTACAGGATGGTGCTGTAACAGCCTCAGGGGTAAGGGGCAGTACAGGATGGTGCTGTAACAGCCTCAGGGGTAAGGGGCAGTACAGGATGGTGCTGTAACAGTCTCAGGGGTAAGGGGCAGTACAGGATGGTGCTGTAACAGCCTCAGGGGTAAGGGGCAGTACACGACGGTGCTGTAACAGCCTCATGGGTAAGGGGCAGTACAGGACAGTGCTGTAACAGCCTCAGGGGTAAGGGGCAGTACAGGATGGTGCTGTAACAGCCTCAGGGATAAGGGTCAGTACAGGATGGGGCTGTAACAGCCTCAGGGGTAAGGGGCAGTACAGGATGGTGCTGTAACAGCCTCAGGGGTAAAGGGGCAGTACAGGATGGGGCTGTAACAGCCTCACGGGTAAGGGTCAGTACAGGACGGTGCTGTAACAGCCTCAGGGGTAAAGGGGCAGTACAGGACGGGACTGTAACAGTCTCAGGGGTAAGGGGCAGTACAGGATGGGGCTGTAACAGCCTCAGGGGTAAGCGTCAGTACAGGACGGTGCTGTAACAGTCTCAGGGGTAAGGGGCAGTACAGGACAATGCTGTAACAGTCTCAGGCGTAAGGGCAGTACAGGATGGTGCTGTAACAGCCTCAGGGGTAAGGGGCAGTACAGGACGGGACTGTAACAGCCTCAGGGGTAAGGGGCAGTACAGGACGGTGCTGTAACAGTCTCAGGGGTAAGGGGCAGTACAGGGCAGTGCTGTAACAGTCTCAGGGGTAAGGGGCAGTACAGGGCGGTGCTGTAACAGCCTCAGGGATAGGGGGCAGTACAGGATGGTGCTGTAACAGTCTCAGGGGTAAGGAGCAGTACAGGATGGTCCTGTAACAGCCTCAGGGGTAAGGGGCAATACAGGATGGTGCTGTAACAGCCTCAGGGGTAAAGGGGCAGTACAGGATGGTGCTGTAACAGCCTCAGGGGTAAGGGGCAGTACAGGACGGGACTGTAACAGCCTCAGGGGTAAGGGGCAGTACAGGATGGGGCTGTAACAGCCTCAGGGATAGGGGGCAGTACAGGATGGGGCTGTAACAGCCTCAGGGATAGGGGGCAGTACAGGACGGTGCTGTAACACTCTCAGGGGTAAGGGGCAGTACAGGACGGTGCTGTAACAGTCTCAGGGGTAAGGGGCAGTACAGGATGGTGCTGTAACAGCCTCAGGCGTAAGGGTCAGTACAGGATGGGGCTGTAACAGCCTCAGGGTTAAGGGTCAGTACAGGATGGGGCTGTAACAGCCTCAGGGGTAAGGGGCAGTACAGGATGGTGCTGTAACAGCCTCAGGGGTAAGGGGCAGTACAGGATGGTGCTGTAACAGCCTCAGGGGTAAGGGGCAGTACAGGATGGTGCTGTAACAGCCTCAGGGGTAAGGGGCAGTACAGGATGGTGCTGTAACAGTCTCAGGGGTAAGGGGCAGTACAGGATGGTGCTGTAACAGCCTCAGGGGTAAGGGGCAGTACACGACGGTGCTGTAACAGCCTCATGGGTAAGGGGCAGTACAGGACAGTGCTGTAACAGCCTCAGGGGTAAGGGGCAGTACAGGATGGTGCTGTAACAGCCTCAGGGATAAGGGTCAGTACAGGATGGGGCTGTAACAGCCTCAGGGGTAAGGGGCAGTACAGGATGGGGCTGTAACAGCCTCAGGGGTAAGGGGCAGTACAGGATGGTGCTGTAACAGCCTCAGGGGTAAGGGGCAGTACAGGATGGTGCTGTAACAGCCTCAGGGGTAAGGGGCAGTACAGGATGGTGCTGTAACAGCCTCAGGGGTAAGGGGCAGTACAGGATGGTGCTGTAACAGCCTCAGGGGTAAGGGGCAGTACAGGATGGTGCTGTAACAGCCTCAGGGGTAAGGGGCAGTACAGGATGGTGCTGTAACAGTCTCAGGGGTAAGGGGCAGTACAGGATGGTGCTGTAACAGCCTCAGGGGTAAGGGGCAGTACAGGATGGTGCTGTAACAGCCTCAGGGGTAAGGGGCAGTACAGGATGGTGCTGTAACAGCCTCAGGGGTAAGGGGCAGTACAGGATGGTGCTGTAACAGCCTCAGGGGTAAGGGGCAGTACAGGATGGTGCTGTAACAGCCTCAGGGGTAAGGGCAGTACAGGATGGTGCTGTAACAGCCTCAGGGGTAAGGGGCAGTACAGGACGGTGCTGTAACAGCCTCAGGGGTAAGGGGCAGTACAGGACAGTGCTGTAACTGCCTCAGGGGTAAGGGGCAGTACAGGACGGTGCTGTAACAGCCTCAGGGGTAAGGGGCAGTACAGGATGGTGCTGTAACAGCCTCAGGGGTAAGGGGCAGTACAGGACGGTGCTGTAACAGTCTCAGGGGTAAGGGGCAGTACAGGGCGGTGCTGTAACAGCCTCAGGGATAGGGGGCAGTACAGGATGGTGCTGTAACAGCCTCAGGGGTAAGGGGGCAGTACAGGATGGTGCTGTAACAGCCTCAGGGGTAAGGGGCAGTAGAGGATGGTGCTGTAACAGCCTCAGGGGTAAGGGGCAGTACAGGGCGGTGCTGTAACAGCCTCAGGGGTAAGGGGCAGTACAGGATGGTGCTGTAACAGCCTCAGGGGTAAGGGGCAGTACAGGGCGGTGCTGTAACAGCCTCAGGGATAGGGGGCAGTACAGGATGGGGCTGTAACAGCCTCAGGGGTAAGGGGCAGTACAGGATGGTGCTGTAACAGCCTCAGGGATAGGGGGCAGTACAGGATGGGGCTGTAACAGCCTCAGGGGTAAGGGGCAGTACAGGATGGTGCTGTAACGGCCTCAGGGGTAAGGGGCAGTACAGGATGGGGCTGTAACAGCCTTAGGGGTAAGGGCAGTACAGGATGGTGCTGTAACAGCCTCACGGGTAAGGGGCAGTACAGGACGGTGCTGTAACAGTCTCAGGGGTAAGGGGCAGTACAGGACGGTGCTGTAACAGCCTCAGAGGTAAGGGGCAGTACAGGATGGTGCTGTAACAGCCTCAGGGATAGGGGGCAGTACAGGATGGTGCTGTAACAGCCTCAGGGGTAAGGGTCAGTACAGGACGGGACTGTAACAGCCTCAGGGGTAACGGGCAGTACAGGATGGTGCTGTAACAGCCTCACGGGTAAGGGGCAGTGCAGGATGGTGCTGTAACAGCCTCAGGGGTAAGGGCAGTACAGGACGGGACTGTAACAGCCTCAAGGGTAAGGGTCAGTACAGGATGGGGCTGTAACAGCCTCAGGGATAAGGGTCAGTACAGGATGGGGCTGTAACAGCCTCAGGGGTAAGGGGCAGTACAGGATGGGGCTGTAACAGCCTCAGGGGTAAGGGTCAGTACAGGACGGTGCTGTAACAGCCTCAGGGTTAAGGGTCAGTACAGGATGGGGCTGTAACAGCCTCAGGGGTAAGGGGCAGTACAGGACGGGACTGTAACAGCCTCAGGGATAGGGGGCAGTACAGGACGGTGCTGTAACAGTCTCAGGGGTTAAGGTCAGTCCAGGACGG